>NC_050479.2:51714891-51777391 GCF_012460135.2 Molothrus ater
TATGTTCTTTGCCTTTCTTAATCTAATTTGGAATCCCAGCTGTACACTTACAGATTATGCTGGTTATTTTCAGTATCTTGTGGACATCTTTAAATGATCAGTTGGCACAAGACAGCAACTTCCCTGCTGTCACAAACAGGGTTAGGCAACACAAGGATTTCAGTAGTGAAATTTTCATTAAATTTCCTAAAACAAGCTATAATAAGAAATTGGCGTTCATTTCCTTATTTTAGGCAGCATTTTGATTGTGCTTGTCTGCTAATACTGTTTTCTAGCATGGATTGATTGGGCCAAAGTCTGTAATTTCTATTTGTCTTTAGGGACTTTATAGTTCAGAATGGAGTGAGAAGGAGGGCAGACAACGTCTTATATTTCATAATAATTTTCTTTAAAATTACCTTTTATCTCCAATGATATGACACTGTTTATTTTATAACATTTTAGAGTTCTTTGTTAGTTCACTGAAGTTGAAATGAAAATCCTCCTTTTTTTTCTTTTTGTGTAGTGTGCACTTTGAAAACCTACATAGACAGCTGAAATATTAATGGAAATGACATCCATTCTGTTTTGGAAAAGGAGCAGACCAAATGATAACGAGTAACATTGACCAAAAGCAATTACTTTAAAAGGATACTGCTAAGTATCTGAGAAAAATGATTCCTTTGACTAGTTGTTTGTCAGGCCCTGTGTGGTTTTTATTGATTGCTCTTGAATATATAGCCCCCATGATTGAAAACGCTGCTGGTAATGTCCTTCTTTTTATCGTGCTGAGAGTATCTTATTGAGAATAATAAGAAAGAAATTTATACAGGAAACAAATACACATTGGAGCTTTAAATTTGTCAAAAGTGGTCTATAGATTACCTATGATCCTCATTTTCTACCATGTCTCCTTTTCTAGAGCTAGTATTTAGAATTAGATGACAAAAAAATCAGGCCTTAAAAGTTGCATATTAAGTATTTGTTTATTATGTGCTTTGTTTCCACCCTTCTCTGTATCAGATCACCTCTGTAGAACACTGTAATTCATCTTCTGCTATGAAATATACTAAGTTTGAAATGAATCATAGATAGGAATTGAGCAGGTACTATTTCTTACATATGAATATTTTATCTTACAGCTAACTTTTTTTTTACTCCACAGTGGAAGATTTCATCTTAGTGTCAGTAGCTGGCAACTTAAAATGCCACTGGTCTATTTAAATGGACACTTGATTAGGTTGCCCAAGAGAATGAAGACAGACATAGGAATGGATTTAAGCAGCAGGCTGCAGTGTTACTGACAACACTGGCAAGGTTCTGGAACAATAAAAATCTCCTCAGACTCCCCAGCTACACAGCTACATCCTAGAGGATGGAATACAGTGTTTAGGACTCAGTCCTTGGCCTCAGTTCTTCTTTACAAGGTCTTTGAGCATGCCTCTCTCCTTGCTTCTTCCCATAGCAAGGCAACAGTTACCAAAGAGAGACTGCCTTTTCAAGTTAGAAAAGCTTGCCAGCAAATTCTGTGTTTCATTTATTATTATATGCTTTACTAGCAGTCCTCCAAAGTTAAGAAGGAATAGCTAGGGCTTTGAATTACTTCCAGATTTTCCTGTCGATTGAACTAAAACTCCAAGATGCTTTAAAATCCATTAGACTCCAAAGGGAAAAAATCCTTCATGACTCCAGTAGTAATTGTTCAGTCAGTCCTGAGGCATCCTTAGGAAAACAAAAACCAACCTGACATCTCTAGTTCCCATGCCCCAGTTACATGGAGGGAGACTGATGAAGTAGATAAAAGCAGATAAAAGATCTGGATAGGAAAAGAACTACCCAGAAGTTTAAATTAACAAGTGGAAAGTTTGGAACAATAAAAGATGGAGAGCTTTTGAAAGAAAAATCATTCTCTTTTCCACCTATAGTCTGGTGCTCTTGATCTACTTTCTCACCCTGAGAAGTGAAAGCAAGTGTTACTATGGATAATGTGTCTCCTGTCTATTCTACAGAACTCTCCAAAGGTCTTCACTAGACATCTCCTTAAGGCAATTTCACAAGCCTCACTTCCGGGATGGTTGTATTAAATTTTTTCTCCCTTGCATTGCTTAGTTCTTTTCTCCTAAACACTTCTATTGCATTAGGTCCAACATTTTTTCTGGTGACTGAGAAACCACTATCTTTCCTTTTGGAATCCATGTAATGCTTATTTGGTTCATTCTGGCTTAGGAACCCCCTACTCATTTTGTTTCCAGAGATGTGCTGCATCGAGACTCATGCAAATATACAGGATTTTCAACTGTTTTTTAATGCAAATCAGATTTAGCAGTAATTTCTTGATAGGAAAGAGAAGGTAGCTACTTTATTTATCCACAAATGTGGCTTATGGAGTACAGATGCCAGCAAGAGAATTTAGCTTTTTGTGTAGTGCTCTCACAAACATGCTTAGTCACATTTGGGTGGAGTATTTTGTCAAGTGGATCCTGTTACTGGTTTGCTTAATCAGTAAACCTTGATGAGAGCACCCTGGCCACACACAAACTGTAGTCAGTTTGCCTGTGGACCAAGATCCCTATTCCCAATAATTTTAAATTTCTCTTTCTGCACAAAGTTGGCCTGGATGGCCAGAGCTGAGCTAGGACTGGGTAAGGATCTGCCTTAGATCTGATACTGAGTAGATGCTGAGGATCATCCTACAGAATAGAGGTAAGTGGTCCTGCAGGAGTCATCCTAAGTGTGGCTGTTGGTACAGCAGTGCTAAACAGATGTCACAGACATGGCAAAGAATAATGGTTTGCAGTCCATGCATTTTCCAAAATAGTATTTAAATAGCCCGTAATGATTATATAAATAGCTATATACAAAATTTAGGGGCCAGTAAAACTTGAAGTTGCTTGCACACAGCATCCTTAATACTCACACATATCAGAGGTGTTCCTGGGCACAGACAGAGCTGCTGCTGTACCAGTACAGCAGTCAGGCTTGTACTGGAGTCTCTTGCTCTGTGGTGCAGGATTGAACTCCTTGGTGTACAGTTGAAACCTGGACTGGAAGAAGATACACGAAAGGAGCTCTCTATTACCATCTAATGATCAGGGATGGTGGGAAGTGCTGGCGGGGGGAGAACTGAGGGAGAAAGAATGAGCAAAAGAAAGATCAGAATGAGGAAGTGCAAGTTAGTTAAAATACTATTGAGTATGATTCTTTTGTTTTGTGACTGGCCAGCACCTCTCTCTTAGTGCTCTTTGCTGTGGGGTTTGCATGGAGATGTACCCAGGACAGGCCAAGACTCTGGGTTGTCTGTCTTTTGTTTATCTTTGTATGGAAAAGCTGATTTGCCAAATAAACAGGTGTAACTGGGGATGAAATTAAACTTAACATATTTGCATTTTCTGAATTTTTTCATGGCCAAGACTATATGTGTGACCTCACCTAGAACTGAATTTTTGGCTATGACATTCTGACCCTTGTTTCAGAAGTGTTATATCCTCTCATGCCACCACTTCCATTCTCTTTTGCTGTTTGTGGCTCACATGATACAGTTTTTACAGTGTTGTTTTTCCCCTCTGTCTCCCTTCTTCATGCCTTGATAACTATTTTGGTAAAATAGAATGCTTTCCTGTTGAGGTAGCCTTGCTGAAAGATCCCAGTTTATCAGTTAGGCTGTGAAGAGCAAGGCAAAGAAAACATCATTTTCTGCAAAATTCTACTTTCATTTTTGAAAGAGATTTTTTTTTGTTTTTGTAATTATGTTCGCCGCTGTAATACAGCCACATTGTCTTGTGGAGTCAAGAAGAAGAAGAACAGAAGAAGTTAAAACTGATCTCCAGCTTATGATAGATGGAAAACTTTAGGAGATGCAAGTTAGCTTGATAACCTGACAAAGAGTGGAAAGCTGGAGAATCTAAATGCAAGTCTTCTTCTGTGCTGGTATCAGGATAAAAAGATGATTTGTGCAGAACTCTCTTAGGGGCCAAGGGCTGTTTTGCCAAAGTATCTAGGGAGAGCAGAGAAAAATAATTCAGGATTTATTGTTCAAAATAACCATCAATTTTTCATCAGTGATATTCTCTGCTATGAGTCATAGCTGGATGTGTTTGTATGGGAGTGGGAAAGTAGGGATGAGGAGTATTTTATAGACAATAATATATTAATGTTGCCATGGATTTTGTGGCTGCTGCTGCAGAATTTAAGAGTTGTCACCATGGAGTTTGCTCCGTTGTGTGCTGCAGAGTAGGCGAAGGACCTGTGTGATGGTGACTTGCTCAAGTGGACATTAGCTCTTTGCTTTTAGGACTTTAGGTAGTAGTGGTGAAAGTAGTATTTTGTTTACTAGCTAGAGGCAATAGTCAGATTGTGTTACTGCTGCTTTCCAGATGAAAGGGAAGTAATGGCGAAGTTAAGCAATGAGTTAGATCTTGGATATGTAAGGAATAGCAGGACGTAATTTGTAATAATGTGTCTGTAGAAGAGTCATCTTAGACAAAAGTGGAACCAATAAACTTTTGCATAATCTGGAGTGGAAACTTTTATCTATTAATTATTTCATGTTTAGGTAGAAATGTTCTATTTCTTATTTAAGTGATGAGCAAGTTTTCCTTCATTTTGTCCATGGTCATATTTAGACTATGTTGTTACCACTTGGAAGGTTACTGCAAAGTGTTGTTCCACTTTTCTGCTGCTATGAAAAATTAAATGGAAATTAGTTATGTATTACCTTTTATATGGACAGGATTGAAGACTAGCATACAGCTAATTTTTTGAGAACACCTCTATTTTACAAAATTTTATGTATATCTCTGACTTTTACCAAGATTCCCTGTCCTTCCCAATAGTCATTGACAGTTTATTTTAAAACAAAGGCCATAATGAGAAGGGTTTGCCTTTCTTTTCTACAATCATCATCCAAAACAGTTATAGCTGTTAAAAATTGGTCTTAGTGTTATTCAGATCACATAAGACTTCCTTTAATTGGCCCTTAATAAGCTTGGTTTAACTGGGATTTAAAGAAAGAACAGTGGTCATTAACATTAGCCAGATTAAGACTCTGTTAATTACTACTGAAAGATAAAGTAATATGCAAAGATGGGGTCTAAAATATTCTTGCACTTAAGCACCCAAGGAAGTTGAGAAATTTCTTGCTAACTGAAATGAATAAGTCAATAGCTCTTTCTCTTCAATGCTTAAAAAAGACTGAAGAGAGTGAAAGTACAATTACTACATTTAAATACTTTGACTTAATTAGTACTGAGTATACAGATATACTTTCTATTTTGTTGGGTTTTTTCTATCCCTCAAACATAATTAATGATTCATTTCAAGTTTTTGATAAACTCTGCAAGAATGTATCATTTTCTGGTCATTAATCTTTTGTATAAGCAAACTTAGTCCAATATATATTGATATACATATATATATATGATATATATGTTTAGGCTTTATATATGAATATCAGTATAAAAATATACATTAATGTGTATATTAATCCATGTTTATACATAAGTAAAACATATAAATATATATCATTCATATATATATATAAACACCATTTTATGTATACAATATTTTTCTTATTGCACAGTAGCAATAGAATCAAAATATTTTAAGTGTTGTAAGCAAAATGTTAAGAAGATGTATTATTACAATAATGGCATTTTTGTGATGTCACTAGAAACAGTTTAAAGCATTCTTCAGTCATGACAGTCTCTCAAGTATCAGCATGGCATAGTATTTCCACTTTGCAGTGGACTTGCGGTGAATTTGTCAGGGTGTCCTATCAATCACAGCAGCCATCAAAGGAAAGTTCAGGAAACTGACAGCGGGCAGATATAGAATAATCTTCTCTTTGCATGAATAGTTTCTAACTCGTCTTCATCAGTCAGCAAGGAAATGCAAAATTTTTAATCTCATATAATTGTTTCTTATATTTAATGTAATGAGAGCTTTTCCCAGTGTGATACTAAGTGATAAGTTCTGGTTTAAACAAACTGCTGTTCTCAATTATTTCCATCTGTATGATTATAAATATTTTAAAAACAAGTAATTCTGTCTCTTCCAGAAAGTGATATGTGCTGATATGTTGTATATCAGTTTCATGGAATATTTTCACATTCTTGTGTAGTGAGAAGGACTAACAGTTGTGCCAAGCTTACTGTTACGTATTCCCATATATTAATGATTTTTTTTGACTTCCATCTCTCTAAATAGACTGGTGATCTTAATTTAGAAAAAGGCACTGGTTATGTATTTCCTACATTTGATTTCTACTACTTTATATAATCTTCAATTTTCTTCAAACTGCCTCCACAGTGAACAGTTGTTCAACAGCCTCTCTCTGTGACATTTATTTTCTTTGGAGATACAGTCATATTAAAAAATGATCAGTTGGTAGGAAAAATAAATCCATGTGTTCTGTTTAACTCAATTCAGTACTCAAAGATGCTGGAGTATGCTAGCCTAGAACTTTCTTTTTTTAATTTTTTATTAACAATGTAGTTAGTTGAAGTATGTATTTTTTAATGATAAATTATGATAAATCACTACAACATGTTGTGGTTTTCTTTTCTGTTTGAAATTTTATGTAATTTGTATTATAGCTCCACTTTCTCAGTTAGCAGATAATAACAAACCCATGATATTCTAGATGTACTGTAATATTTTCTAAATGAAATCAATCAAATCTGCATGGTTTCATTAGTTTCTAAAGACTATGCGTATAACATTTAAAAACTAAGTAAATTAAAAAATCACATAGCTACACAAACATACTTGATATCTTTTTATATACATCCTATAATTAAATCAATCTTTAATAATTTCTTTATAATTTCTTTAAATTATTTTGAAGTCTGGGTTCTCATATTTGGAACCTTGAGTGGAGGATGAGTGGCAGATTAGAGGGTTAATCCTTAAGTCATGTCTTGTGTTGTACTTTTTGAATATAGAACACCTGCAAATGAAAAAGAAAATATCTCACCCATTCATACAGAAACTGCTGCTTGTAGAAGACCTGGTCCCATGTGGACATTCTTACCCTCCCAAGGGTGCACCTGACACCTCCTATGCATTCTTTCATGTACATATTTCTCAGATGATGACCATGGGCCATGAAATCTGTTGCTTTTAAAATAGCAGGAACTGTGTTAACAAAAGAACCTACCAAACTTATTGTCTCAAATAAAATAATTGAACAACAGGGCCAAAGAGGAAGAAGTATGCTTTAATTGATAGGCTATTTTTACATGTGAATAGAAATTTGGATCCATTCTATTGGATGAGATACAAACTTCATTAGCCTAAACCCAGTCAACCTCAATCCTTTATTAAATGGTGGTTTACTCTTTGTAGGCCTGTGCAATATTCCCTATTAAGTTTCTCATTCATCCGTTCTTGCCAAAGCCGGCCAGCATATTGTCATTGTACCCTGAGTACTTGGGCTCAGAGTGCAGCCTTTGCTGTGGAGCTGTCTGTGTTCCCTGGGGACTACTTCCACTACTTACAAATGGGAATGAGGAAGGACTCAAGATAAGATCTTGCTTGCAGACCAAGAAAGTTTTAGAGAAACTTTGCGTGCCACTGCTTGCTGCTGCTTTTATGGCAGAAGAGATCCTGAGAACAATCTTAGTAGGTGAGCTTTGAGAACTTCTTAGTTTACCCTAGATGTAGAGGCTTTGGCTCAGCAAATTTTTGGGGGAATCCAGTGCCAAACATGTAACCTGTCTACTTACCCTATGTTTTTCAGAAGAATTCAAGGTATTTTCCAGTATTAAAAGATAACTTTGTTTTGTCAGCTTATGATTTTCCAAACCACATAAACAAGTTTACATGTGTAAGTCATGTGTAAAGAATGTATAAACAAACTTTTTTCCACTTGTGCTACACACTGCAGTACAATCAATTGATTCTTTGTACTCTACATGATAATTTGCCTAGTGATAATTTATAATAGTCTTTAAAATTAACAGTTTCACTATCTTGGCAAGTGGAATAATCCTTCAAATAGAACAGCATATTGAGACAACTTTTCCTAAAAAGCATAGAAGGATGCCATTGAAAAAGAGCTGATTTTGATAACTTAAATATTAAAAAAAAAAAAAAAAAGTTTAGAACAAACACCCAACCCTCCCAAAAAACCCAACAACAACAAAACAAACAAACAAACAAAACAAAACAAAACAAACCCGAAAAAGGGCTATATCAAATATTTCTCTTCACATTTTCTTCTTTCCAATCTCTGTGGTAAATACCTCAAGCACTTGCCAGTATACTCCTTCAATGAAGAGCAAAGCTGAAATCTGTCACAAATCATACCTAGCTGCCAGAGAAATTCAAATTGCTGTAAGCACAAGTGCCAGGGGAGCTCTTACAGCGATGCTGAAACCATAATGCAACATTCACAACGAGATCATTGCATCATAATCTCCTTCTGAATGTGACTCCCTTTGTGTGTCAGGTGTTTGCATGTCAGAGGGAGAAGAAGAAAGGGGATTGTGAGTTTAGCACAATCTGTTGTTCTGTATTAAAGTTTGGGGTTTTTATAATATTAAAAATGACCTGGTTTTATGTAGGATATTCCAAAGGCTTCTGAGCTAAACTGCTGCCCTCTAATCCCCTCAATGAAAAACACAGGAATATTCCTGTTTTCATTTCAGACAAGCTAGTTACTTGGAATTCTCTCTAAGCCTATAAGCTTACAAAACTTAATATATATTAAAAATTATCTTTATTTTCAGTGCATGCATCACAGCTATTTTAATTTCCTAAGTGCACAATCAATATTTAAATGAAGAATATTTGATTCTTTCTCAGCTGCATCAGCTTTTGAGCAGAGTAAGTTTATGAAAATCTGTGGAGGGCTTTTTTGACCCCCCCAGATTTACAGCAGCATAAGTGAAAGGAGAATCAGGGACATATATTACAAAATTTCATTTACATTATTTAAACATCCATCAGGCCTGCCTTTATTTCATTCAGTCATGCTCACAGAGTATATGGAGGTTGTTTTGGGTATTTTTGAGAGCTTATCAATATAATCTGAGATCTGATTAAAAAACCTCAAGATACAGTGACTTGAGTAGTGAAGAAAGCTGGCAGCAGGTTAGTTCAGAGATGTGAGTAAAGCTGAACATCCTCTCACTTGACTGCCACCCAATAGTATTTTAATCATTAATTTTGGCTACAAAAAAATATGTTTGATTCAGTGTGTTATGCAACTGAAAACCATCTAGAGCTAATGGTAGGAACAAGACTATGGATGAGTATAGATAATTTCACCAAAAGACCAAAATCTCACTTCTGTTGTCCTTCTACATAATTCCTTGTACTGCTTTTATGATAGAAATATAATGGTGATTTTCACAGAAAAAAAAAGGAGAAAAAAAAAGCTTGATATCAGTCCTGTTTAACTTATCTAACTTGATAAAGTGCTGAAGTTTGGAATCCAGTTATCCACAGTTCAAAAAGAGATAGATATCCCCAGTGTGTGATGATGTAAATGTGAATTGCTGTGTACAGCTGACTCCCCACTGGCTATACAGGGCATGAGGCAGTTGGTAACTTACATTGAATATTTCAACTAAGTGAATTTAGGTGCAAACATCTCATAGCTGAGTTGTGTGTCCAGTACCAGGAACAGAATTAGGCAGGGCTGATTTAGTTGGTATCTGTATTATTTACTCTTTAGCTATCAGAAAAAAATAAAAATACAGGAAGAGAAATTGCCAATAGATGTATTGTAGAAGATTAACTATATCTGCATAGACTGGTTTCAGACCTATGATCTGTAGGGCAGAAGTCAGCACATACCTTGCTTGATGTGTGGCATTGGGCACAAAGCAAGAAGCCACTGTAAGTTCCACCAAGTTGGGTGGTGTGAGCTGAGACCTAGTGGTCTAGTCAATAAAGCATCTTTAAGGAAATATTGTCATTGTGAGTGATCTTTTGCCCATCTCCTGTGAAAGTAGTTATTTGCCAGTGTGGAGGGCCTCTTTCTGTGTTTTATCAGTGTTTTTTCCTACGGTCCATATAAAATGTAAATTATGGAGCTATTCCTTGAAATGCCTCATTATTTTTAAGTTAACAGAGTAGATGGTTATCATCAGGAGTGCAATTGATGGGGATTTTAAGGGTAATTTATGTATCGAAGTCCACAAGTACAATCTTAAAATCCTGCCAGTCCCTTTACAAGTCTATGAAGGTCTGGGACAGCCCAGAGAAATGGAGATACTTTTAAAACCTACTGAGTACTTAAGACCTAGATTGAGAATCATAACAGTTCTTAGATTTTCTTGTTGTTGATATTTCTGCCCTGCCTAGCTTAGTTGGCTACACACTTCTTTTTTTTTCTTCTTTTTTTGCTTCTTTTTTTTTTCTTTGAATTCTGAGGAACCCTTTACTTCCTGTGTATTGTTTTGTATATATGAGTTGCCTTCAATTCTTTTATGTCTGCTGGCGAAAAGTTAGGTATTGGGGTATAACTGTGCCTTTTCTTGGACCTGAGGATAAATGCCAAAGAGCAATGATGGAAAGAAGAGAGAAAGAGAATAAATAGTTCCGCATGCCACTGAAACTGCATAGGGAATTTAGGTAGGCAGAATGCAATTATGCATTTGGAATATAGCCAGGACATATGGGTTAACACATGTACTCCTGTGAAAAGTGCCATGGGATATTTAATGACTGTAAGTTGTCAGAACTCAGTTTTATATCTCATCTGAAAGACAGCACCACCAGCCGCATGATGTCCCTTCACACCATGCTGAAGCACTTCCTTGCTGTACACTCAGAGGGAGGGAGGGAGCAAGGGAAGGAGTGGTGTCTTCTAAATCTCCACTTCCATTTCTTGCTGCAGTTGGGCTTTCTTGAAAGATTCATAGTAAAAGATTAATCAAGCCCAGCTTTCTTAGCTAATGAGCTCCAACAAGTTCACTATCCGAATCTGAATATGATTAAATTGCCTAGGCCAGAAATGGCTTGCTCTAAGATGATGCTTTACCACACATTTCTTTGGATGGGGCCCTGCAAACCCTTCTGGTCTGGCCACTTTTGGAAAATCTCTCATGAGTGTAAAAGTCTTACTCAAAGTGGAGTAGTACAAGTGTGTAGTAAAAAACATAAGCATGTTAGCCAAATCTTTTTTGTTTGTCAGCTTATGATGGCATGATAAAAAATAAAAATGAAGAAACTGTATGTCAGCTATTGTATATGTTAGAAACATAAGGACTCTTAAAAAACTGTTATGCAGGATGGTTTAGGTCTACTGTGTATTTAATCTATTTATATGAAATCTATTTTGGTGGCACTCAAAGCATAAGAACAGGCATTGCAATGTCATCTGGCTGTTACTAATTTAATTGTTAGGAACTTCTGCAGTCCTAACTATAACTGGAGTGTCCCAATCTTCTATTCTATTATAATTTGGGTGGGTTTGATGATAGTAATTGTTGAAACGTACCCCTGGCTGTACACTTGATGTGCAGCTTGGTGGATTCTTCTTCCTGAAGGCTGTTAATGGCAGATAATTTTAATTTTTCCTTTTTAGCAAGGGCTGCTCAAAGTTGTGCTTTCTGCCCTTAATTGATGGGCTTATATTTAATGAGGATCTATGGCAGAAAACAGTGTACACCAATTCCTGAAGTTTGAGCATTCAATATAATCGATATTAGTGGCGTTTGTTGTGTTGGTCTGCTGGTGGGAGCTTCTTTGCAGGACAAGTTGTAAAGGGCTGGATTCCACAGATAAAACAGCCTTTGTGATTCTTGAGTAAATAAATGCATTCAGTCCCTTCATTACACCATTTTTTAGGCAGCTTTGTCTCCTCCTGCAGAGAACTGATTCTGTTTGTCTTTGCAGTTGGGACTTTCTTTTTGATGTGGTGATTGACTGGAGCTCACCAATCATTTGTTCAGCTGTGTAAGCCCACTAATTTCCCAAAGTTAATCATAAGAGTGTGTATGGTTGAGATAATTGAGCTGGTTGCCACACTCAGATATAATTCTGCAGACAAATTCTTGATGCAAAAGTCATGAAACTGCAATGTGAAAGGGAAGCCTTTTAAAGCCAAGTGTTCAGAATATTGTGAAGCCTTCCCTGTTCTATATGTTTATTTCAGTTTTGGTATAAAAGAGGCTGTCCTGCCCATTTTCTCTAGAAAAGACATGATAGTATAACTATTATCCCCTTGGAATAATAATTTTCTTGTTTTCAACTATGAAAATAGTGGAACTAAAATATAACAAAAATAAAATAAACATAGGTTCAACTGTAAGATCTTAGAACCAGTCATACATCTAGTATGAGAGCTTGTTAAGAATCTATACATTCTTGGAATTTATTAAAGCACCAGTTACTTATATAGTGTCATTTTTTCTTGAAAATGCTCTGTAAAGGAACAAAAAGAATGCTTTGGATATGAAGGACTATACTATTTCTGCAATTGCAAGCTGTGTAAAGCAATTCTTGAAAGTGCACGAAGAGATCTTATTTAAAATTACAGGATTCTGCATTATAACCGAAGAAAAATAAATGAAAAATCAATAATGTTTCTTAAATATTCTGCAAGCTATGGAATATGCTGTGAGTCTTACCACACCAGAGCTAGCAAAAAAGTTGCAGTTTTGGTATGCTTCATTAACTGTTTGCATACAAGACAAAAGTGCTTTCTGATGAAGTGTAAAACCAACTTGGGACCAATTTTCCACAACATAAATTCAACATTCATTCCATCCCCTGATATTCTTACATTCAAACAGCTAGGGAGGTTTTATGTCTTATCTTTTATCAATAATTATTTTTAATTCTACAATTTTAGATTATTCAGCCAAATGTAATAAGCTCAAGTTGATTTCATACTGTGATGATTGCTGTTAAAGACATGTTGCTTTCAGGAGGACTGTGATTAGTCTCATTATGTGTGTTTTTAAGCAGTTATTTGAAATTCTGTATTATAGATATCTCTTACTAGAGTTATATCTCTAGGTTTTATCACTGGGGAAATACATTTTATGCAGGCATGTTTTCCTTCAAGGATGAATTTAAGATCACACCTTTTAATATTTTTTTATTCCATTTGTGGAGTTGAACTAATTGTATGGTGATAATGTGTATTTCAGTGAAGTGGGAAATGTCCTTTCAGATTTGGTACTGCACATCTGTGAAAGTGATTTATTGAGATAATGTATTTAATGCTTCTGCTCATGATTCAAATTTGTGTTTGCTGAATTCTGTGTGGTCTCAATTTTTCTATTGAAGCTTGGCTGGTGATGAACTATCTTTGTATCTTACTATAAACTATTGGGTATTTACTGAATGAAGTTTATTTTACTTTTATTATAGAGCAGTTTAGCTATGCAGAGGAGTCACTAGACTCCACTGAGGTGAGGGGGCACACGGCAAATGTAGAGTGCATTAATGTATACAAAATAACTGGAATTGTGGGAACTTCGCCTGACGTGGAGGTTTACAAGTTATCCTTAATCAGTTCCAACCTGGATAGGAAAATATTGCAATTTTGTCTTTAGCTTTATGTAGACTTATTTTTAGTTTCTAAGTAATTTGCTTGAGGTAGAGAAAGAGAAATAATAGTCTTGTGGAAGTTTATTAATAAGGGAGGGGGAAAGAGTGCTCTGGTGACCCCCTACTTGAAGAGGCTACCCTGTAGACTGCTGAGAAACCTCACTATAATCCTGATAAACCTTTTATAGTAAATGACAAACTGCAAACTGTCTTTATTTATTCATTTTTAAGGTCTGTTTTCCAGCTCTTGCTTACAGTGAGGAAAAACCTAAAAAACACTAGAAAGGACTTTTTCTTTTTTTTTTCTTTTTGGTCTCTACAGTTATTCTCATATGTATTTTCTATGTTTTGAGAAATATTCAGGTGGATAAAAATGTGGACAGATTGTTGATGGACAGGCAGAAGGAATCCTGAAGAAAACTGAGTACTGAGATCAGAAGAAGTTGGGCATAATTGCCTTATATGCAATATTTGACTCCATGTATAGCCTCACATATGCATTGAATTAATGCAGAATTGTTGCTGAATACAACCACTGAATAAATGCTTTAGAGCCTATTAAGTATGTCATTCTCTTTGAGTTCTGTGCTAATTTTTTTCCACATGTTTAGGCCCATCGTGGCTTTTTTTTTTTTTTTAATACTGTGCTCAGTCCTTTACTATGTGTGCTTTAAGCATAGGAACTGTTAGCACGTCTGAAGTAACATCTGCTCTGTCTTTTTGTTGCTGGGTTCATGGTATAATTAGCTCTATATTTCACCAAATACAATTTTACTCCCATGGTGGATAGAGCAGCATGAAGAAAACATAAATAATTGCAGATTAGAGAAACAGAAGGCAAAGTGGGTGTAGGTGGCTTTGATTGAAAAAAGGGTTAAGGAGAATAGAAGGTCAACTCATTATAGGACATAAGATTGTTAAAATTATACTTGAGCATACTTTAGTTTCTCACATCTTTAGTATGTAATTTTCTTGTTTAATTCCACCTAGTTTTGCTAAAAGGAAAGGCATTTTAAAAATAGAAACTTTATTCTAGGTTATATGCATTAAATGATCCTAAATTATGTGTAAGCTTAAATGAGCAAGCACTCATAGACTAGGGTATGATTTTTTTCTTACTAGCTCAAGATTGCAGTGTATAAATCACACTTTTCTGGACAATGCAATGAAGATTATTTGAGGATTACAAGAGAGAAGTGTTCCATGCAGGCTTTTTGGGTGGGCATTATGCAGCTTGCTACAGAATTTCCTACTCTCTGACAATTCTCCATTATGAAACTACTTCCAGCAAGAGAGAGATCAGCAACTTGATTCAGTACAGGTACCTTGTACTGTTTGGAATGCCTTCAGGCATCCCACTTGGCCTCCAGCTTCCACTCCTGAATGGCAGAGATCATATGCAGTAGGTGCTCTGTCATATTTGTGAGCCCTGTGGGGACACATCAGACACCACATCAGGGCACCTGAAATGACAGCAGCTGACAGAATAGACCTCCAGAGCTTGCAGTGCCATGTGCAACACAGTTCCCTTGTCTCAGGGAGCAAATAGTGCTGCTAATAAGACAGTGAAAATATTTCAGAATTTCTTCCTTGTCTTAATTTGTACTTTTATTAATGATCCTTTAAGAGATTCTCCTTTCTGTAACACCCAGAAATGTGACTGGTGCAACTACTAATCAATATTCAAATAATGATAGGATTTTGTGATGTCTTGTCTGTTTTAAACTTATTTTAGCAATTTTTCTCAGCTTTGTCTAAATAGAATCAGTTTATGAAGAGAGAGAAGATAAATCATGGTGGTTATAACCACCAGGAATTTTCCAGAAATACTCATGTCTGGCCATGTTCTCTCCATAATGCATGTCATCCTGAGTTTGTACCAACAAACATCTCTTTTAAGAATGGGATGTATTTTCCTACTTTGTCTCTTTTCTCATGGAGTACCAGTAGTTTCTGATCACCTCATCCAAATTAAAATAAATCCCATTGTTAAATAGTTCCCCAACTTCAGTCAACTTCAAAAAATACTCTTCTGGAACTTCTTGCAGTATTAGCAGACTGTGTTCTGCTAATACTGAATCCAAATTCCATGGAATTGCTGAAAAATGTGGGTAAAGCTGTAGGTGGAAGTTCGGAAGATAATCAACTCCCTGCACTTACAACACCATCACTCTTATAATGATCTCTTTTCTGACAAAGGGATTTTGAATTTCCATGTGTTTTGTATGTGCATATATTTATACATCTTGTACATTTGGGTTTAGGAGTACAGTTTGGTACAAATCTCTTTTGCCCATTTACAACACTTCTTCCATAAGCAGTAAGGGCTTAGACTTTTTAATCAGTGTATTTAAAAAAACCCATTCAATTCTCATTGATACAGAAAATAAATCATCTTAAAATTAGTTTGCTATTCATAGTTTAGATTCGTGTATAGGATTTCTGACTTCCTCTTCTTGACAATTTTTCTTGTATTTTTTGCCTGTTCCTAATTAATTTCTTTATTTGAAACCTTAAAAAATAATCTAAAAAAATCATTTTTGTCCAGACTCTAGGGTAGGAGATAAATTGAAATTTGAATGTTATAGCAGGTCATGCTGAGGTAAGAAACACAAGATTTAACATCTAAGGTTAAATTGTCATGAGGTACAGTGATCTCAGTTGTCACTGCTTTTGTGTAAGCAGCTTTGTTAGAGTTAACTATTTCTGGTACCATTATAATATTGGTTATTGTAATCTTCAAAGAATAGTATAGAACAAGTAATAAGGCTACTGGTACAAGAAAATGTAATTTTCCTCCTTTTTTGCTTTCAGACTACAAACAATAAATCATTTTGTTCCAAAGACAATAAAGCACCAACTGGGTGCTGGTTTAATTCCTATCAGGGGAGGTCTTCAGTAGCTTTCTAAAACAAAGTAATTAGAGAAGGAGTTCTTTTATAAAAAAAAGGATTATTTTTGTATATCTCTTGTCTTCTTACAGGTGTTAATCAGAGTAGAGTAAAAAAGATTGTATTCTACTTCCATTTTACATCAGAGACATAGAAGTTATAAATCAACTACAACAATTACAAAACACATAAAGAAAATTCCCAAGAGCAACAAGAATTTAGACATAAATGGCTTCATTGTACTGATGAAGGTTATGGTTGTTTAGTGGGAAAAGAAAATAATAGGAATCATAGCACATAAATGAAAGAAAAGGATGTCTTGGGGGAGGGGAATGGGGAAATGTTTCCTTAATAAAGTCAACATACAGAAATAAAACCAACATCTGCTCCTCGTTTCTCTATTTGATTTTACTTTTAATTACAGAACTTCATAGTTGAGGCAATTTTAGTAGATGTGCAGCTTTTCCTTTTTTGTGGTTGCAGCTACTGACCAAGTTCTAGAGGCACTGAGTTTATGTTTGTGCTTTTTTCCCGGGTCTCTGAATAATGCTGCCTAGCAGTGGACCCCTTTGCCTTTTGAAGGGATATCTCCTGAGGCTCCTGACTTTTAGTATTCTGCAGCTAGTAAGCTTCAGCTCAGTGGCTCCTATTGGCTGTGGTGCATAAGGGAGGTTATGGAAAAGGTTTAACACCTCTGGCTTCTCTGTTCACCCTCTGAGTGTCTTTAGATTTCTCACTTTCTAAATGATTCTTCTAGGCCTTTAGTAATGGGCACAAGGTATTTATGTAAGCATGTAGAGGGGGGATCCCATCCCATGTAGAGATGGGATGAGCTGGAGGAGATTCAGCCAGGGCTCAATTGCATACTTCTGTGGTCAGAAGCAGAAATTTGCCCTATGTGCAGGAACCAACTTTAACATGTAATTGTTTTGTCAGGGAAAGATAAATCTATTACTGGCTTTACAAAATAGTATTGCAATGCAGCTTCAATCTGCCATACTAATTGATTAATAGATAGGTGAATTTTGCTGGTTTGTCAACCAAAAATAAATATGCCATGAGCATTGTTGAGGTATGACTGCAGTGATTTGAATAAGGAAAAGTGCACTTGTTGTAGGGTTCTGTGTAGTTAAGGAACTTGTATTGAACAGGTGAAGATTAATGTACTTGCATGATTTATAGTCCAGGATATTAGTGCAGAGCTGCATAGACTAAGGATGTTTAGATACTTGTGTTAAATTTTGAAAACTTGGTAGAGTTCTTTGCAATCATAAACTCTCTTGTAAAATGTTAATTTCAGGCAATACCATTTGCAAAATCCCCCAATTTTTTAAATAATATTCTATAGTTCTGAGCAATATGTCCTCAAAACCATATACAAAATTTCTATGTGGATTTCTGAAAGAGTATTTGTGCTGTACTGTACTCTTTCATGTTCCCTAACTGATAAATTTGCTTCATTTTAACTAAAAAATAGCTGCAATTGTCTTGAACATTTTCATTTTTGATTATGCTAAATAACCTGTGTGTTGATATTTACCAGTATACATGCTTACATTCTTAATCGAAGCTGTGTGGCTGATTCTGAAGCATATGTGTACACTGACTCCACTTTTCAGTGTTGTCCTCAGCATAGCAGAGATGGTGTAGAAAGGGATCTAGACTTAATGAGACTTTCATGACTAACTTTACCCTTTGAAATGCAGTAGATTCAGGGACTTTATAATCTGCTTTTTTAGGGCCACACAGTGACACCTGTCTTGTGAGAGCTGTCTAAATTATAGTGCTGTGACTGCTCTTGATAAGTCAACTATAGTCACTGGCCAAAACAACATCTTAATTACTCAGGATTGCTAAAAAGTATCTTCTCATCTTACTGCTGTAGAGTCAGCTGTTCCAATAAGTGATTTTTATGGTTTTGAGAAGTTGCTTCACTAAACCTTGACCCAGTGTGCTATATAACTAACTGATTTACATGGAAGTTCTGGAGGTTACTTCTCATTACTCATGTATTACACATGGGTTAGTTGCCTTTTTGATCTCCATTAATATTGTGCACTCAGAAATGTTCTTCAACTTTATGATTGGGTATTTTCTCCATTTATTATTTATTGTACGCTACTACTCCATGGTAATTCCCTCACTGTATTGTATCCTATACACTTACAGCAAATATCACCGAGCTGTGATCACATGTTCATTATGGGTTTAGAAATCAGTAATCATTCAAAGTCTATATGTGGCATGTTTGATTCTTTATGTCTGTCTCATTAAGTGGCCTTTTAGATGTAAGGAATAATATTTTTTTTTCTGGTGTGTGTGTAAGGCAGGTGTTATAGAAAGGTTGCAACCCCACTCACAGGGTTTCTCTGTCTGGAAGATAAAAAACAGTGACTTTTCATGGAGTTCTGTTTGCTGTGGTATTTTAATGTTGCCCTGAAAAGTCTTTCTCTGCAACCATGGATACCAGCTTCTGTGCCCATTACTTGTATGCAGTAGATGTATGTTGCATCTTGGCTACAAGATAAGAAGAAACACATTCTGCTTGCTCTATGGTTAACTGAGCCATCTCTCCCTGCCTCAGTTCTTCCTGATATTCTATTTTAATTGGCTATTATGGATTATTTAATTAATGATTGGGTCCCAAACTGACCCACATTTCATCTTTAATTTAGAAGTTTGGATTTGTATTTATTTGTTTAATGAGTTTGCATTGTTTTAACTCACTGACAATTAATTGGACAGCCTAGGTCAGACTCCTGGCAGTGTTTTTTTCTCTGCATGATCTCATTCTTACTCACTGTCTGAGGCCTCTTTCAGCCTGAGCATGGAGGGAGGCAAAGGTATGCCCTCCAGCGTGACATAAAGCCCGAACCATTTCAAGATGGCTGTTTGAGATTGAATGTAGAAGATTTCAGCAGATGGCTTCTAATTACTTGAGATATGCCAAAGTGCTGAAAGGAGCATTTGTATCTTCAAACCTAAGGGGTAGCTGTACCTGACACGATGTGAGTGGCATGTGCATTAATGTACCCATGTCAGCATTTATTCCATCTACAGTTTCTGCCATGAGCTTTATCACAGATAATTGTCTATGATATGAATGGAACTTCCTTGAGTATTGTTGTAATAGAGCTATAACTAATAAACCTATTAGAGAAAGTAGAAGAAAATCCTATGCTTTTTAATGGAAAGTAGAAATAAAGCGACAATCTATATTCATACTCATTTTATCGAGAAAGCTATGGAAACTTCGAATTTAAACTATCATTTTGACCTTTTAGTTGAGTTTATAGGCAAGGCTCTCTTTATGATAGCGAGCAATTTCTTTAAGATGCAGGGAAATTACTGTTACATTAGTTGCATAAAATAATTGAGAATTTTGAGAGAGAGATATGTCATGCTCACCTTACTCATACTGTTAGTCTCAGCAAGGTCAAGGGACTAATTGTGGACCCAGCCTGCCCTAAGCCAGTTGCAGTACATAATTGCATGCTGCCCTGGGAGCAGCATAAGAAGGAAATTGTGACTTGGAGCAATTCTGTTTGGTATTCTGGGGGGTAGGGTCAAAACTAGCCTCAGTGTGTGCTCCCTCCCTTCCCCTACCGGTGGGTGGTGAGTCTGCAGAACTCATTTCCCCTCCTGGGCTGCCATCTGTGGTATGAGAAACCGGTTCACGGAAGAGAAACTCGGAGTTTCTTTCAGAAGGTTTGTGTATCAAACCCTTCTGATTTCTACATTTTTCAAATACATTCAGAGTAGTTAGTTCATATGCTGAAATAAAATTAGGAGTCTTATTTTTAAACTTCCCTGTAGGACCTTGTGTTAATCAAGTAGTGAACTTCTGATGTTGTTTGATTTACTAGTAATTCTAAGACTCAGCACAAACCATTTTTCTGAGCAGCTTGTTTAGCCTTAGAAAATGTCACCAGCCAGAGCTATTTACGCAACACATTCCAAATTCCTGTGAGTTGAGCGGTGTGTGTTTTGGAATGCTTTAACCTCCTCACTAAAATGAAGAACTCCCTCTAATTTCAGCTGCTTCCAGGAATATAACCCAGTCTCCCTGGGAGAAAACTAGCAGTCTCATCAACGCTATCTTGTCCTGGCAGAAAGTTGTATTAGCAGAGGTAGAAAGTGTCTCTGAGCAGCAGATCACCCCTGAAGTTTTGTCAGGGTGTGCAGGGAAAGGTTTGAAGCTTTCAGGGACAGTGCACTCCTCATCACCACAACAGAGATTTCTCTGAGAGTAATCAGTTTTATTTACGAGTATGTAAAAAACAAACCCTGTTTAAAATTGTCAGTGACTTTGTTAATGCTACTTCAGTAAAATAAAATGATGGTTTCTTTACTTCTTTTTCTTTTTGCCTTGGTTCAAATAACACTGACATTTCCTTACTTCTCTTCTTCTTATAGATATACATATTCTGACATAAAAAAGAAAATTGCAGCCTCTCCTGCTGTAATTCAAATTTTTAACAAGAATACTGGTAATAACAGCAGGCATGATTGAAACAGCCAAGTGAATTTTTCTTTGAGAAACAGTATACAGTTATTATTGCTAAACATGAAGTTACATGGGTTTGCTTGCTTAATACACAAAGAGGTTTGTACTCAAAGGGATTTTTTTTCTATTGCCTGCCTTCTCAAGCCTGTTAAATGATGAAACATTGTGGTCTTGTTAGACAATAATAACAGAAACAAGATTTCTTTAATAAGAATTTCAAATAATCATACAATGTTATCATTTACAGAAGCATTTTATTTTGAAAAACATTATTGAAATAATATTGAGATAAACAATTTTAGCCATATTCCATTGCTTGTCCTGGCACTGGGGATATTGATTATTATATGTACATTGAGAAATTATTATATTAAGAACATTGCATTTGCTTGAAGTATAAAATCCACTGTAAAAAAATAGCTTAACCAGCATTGCAGTCCAATTTACACAGTTAAAAGTTTCCATTTCATTTTTCTTATAGACATTTTCTACTTACATTGCTTCTCTACCATGGCAGAAAATGTATAACTAATGAAATAAACCCTGTAATTTAGGTTTATTTTTTTATTTGTGCATTTTTATGTCTACTTTAAATATTGGTAGCAAAGATATATCTGTATAATATACATAACAGTAACATGAAATAACATGAAATCAGTAGCCACAGATTTTAGTAACTGGTATGAATAAGGAAGTTTACTTTTATCAGGTGACCACGAACAATCCAGTCTGCACTCTCCACCTAAGTGTTATTTAGACTTTAATAGACTAAGATCTTGGTGTCCCCTGGGAGGAAAGAAAGTATAAATACTGGCATAACAAATGTGGTCCTTGAACTTTTATACATCCGTGTGCATTGGTACACGCCAAACATAACACTCCAGCTTATTCACCTTCAGGCTTCTGCAGAGGCTATTAACTTGTATAATCTGCAGAGGATACATATGGAAAGCCTTTCCTTATCCAGCTCCCAGACCAGCTCTACACGAGTCTCTGCTTTGGTGGAGAGCAGAGTGGTGGTAGCGGTACCTCTTGAGCTTGGCTCTTTCTGGGTATGACAGAAGAGCACAGTGAGCCACAAAGATATGCCATTTCTGCATCCCATGAAGCAAATCTGTGCATGCTCCACATGGATAGTGCGGGTAAGGGCAGGAAAAAATGCAGTAAGGTCCTTATTTCCTCTGTCAAGAGAATAGGAGAAACCTGTCAACCCCCCAAACAGCAGTGGCATGTTTGTATACTATGTGTAGATTCTGGGATAGGTAGAGAGCTTTTGCAAGCCATTTGCCTGAAAAATAATATTTTGACACTCATGTGCTTGTCATCTGCTTTCTTAAGGTTTAGAACAAAGCTTCACAACAATGTTAGATAAACCCAGGGTAAATGTCCAGCTGCAACCCAAAAACCTGCATTCCCTGGCAGGGCTGGAAGTGTGTTCGTGCCTGGAGAGATGTCCCTCAGATGGTAATGCTCACCCAGTCACAGGGACATCCACGTAATTTGGGATATTACATCACACTACTGCAAGAAAAATAAATTTTTCTTTAATCTAAACTGAGATGCTAAAATCATCATGTGTTTGTGGCAGACATTTTTAAGAAGTGTGAAGGGTATCAGGATTGGTGATACAATTGCAAGACTTGACAACACTGTATGTGTTGTGGCCCAACCAGTTGGTTTTAATTACCTTAAGACATTAAACACATTAACATATCTAAACATATTTAGATATTAAGCACATCTTATTCATAAATAAAGAAATTTATGAGGAATTGATTTTTCTGAAGTGTCAGCTACATCAGCTGGCCCTTGTAATGTACCTTTTGTGCAAGTCACACTGTAAACTGAAATGCGAAGTACATATGGGTAGGAAATCCTTTTCCTGTGAATTGTCCAATCAGTCTTGCATTGTTTGAAATTACCATCACCACATACTTACCATATGTCATTTTGTATAGGAGGATTGTGCAACTTGGAAGAAGCAGCTTTAAACCTTTATTTTCTGTTGGTTACTTTAATCTGTCTGCTACTTTCTTTTTGCAGTATAATACCAAAGTGACTCATGAGTCTTCTGCAAGTTAAGGGCATGTGGATATGATCAGGAACAAATGATAATGTATAATAAGTTTGGTTTTATGTAAGTACTGTTTTAAATTAATTAAGGCTAGGAAAAAGAGGACATGAATTGCCTTTAGTAGTATCTGCAAATATAACCCATTCTGCAGTTTCTGTGTGTAGCAGGCATCTGTGCTTAGAGACTAAATGGTGAATAGGACTCTGACTATCAAAAAACAGTTGCTGGGATGAAAGTCATGATCAATCTCTGTATTTATATCAGTGCATTCAATCTTTGCCATAGCATAGCCATGTGCAATAAGAAATGTCTTTGCACTTCAATTTAATTTTAAAGTAATTGCATCTAGAAGATGCTTGATGCTAAAAAAGTATCATATAATCCATGTAATTATAGTTTCTGCCTGTTCATTTATTAGCTACGTCTACAACCAAGAAGTAGGTTTATATGTTTTCAAAACATATGCTTGGTAAGCACTAAATCTAAGACTTATAAAAACATTATCAATATGTTCTAATTAATATTTGCTCTTTTCCTTAAGCTATTATGAGGATACTTAATGCATAGCCTAAAATTAGAGTTGACAATTGCAAATACGACCCAACCAACATAGTAATAAAATCAATACTTACATTTCCCTTGGGGCCACTATTTACTGTTTGCTGTGCCATTTCCTTAATGGAATGGCAGTTATGTTTGCAGAAACCTTGTAACTACGATTTTTGTATTTTAACTAAAAGCAGCTTTCCTAAAGTAGTATGATTAAAAAAGAATCTGGGGTTGCTTTCAGAAAATTGCTGTAAACATTTTGCAGCCAGTTTTAACAAAGACTAGTAAATGTCACTGAATTCTAAAATGAATTATTTGTAATGTTTAAAGTCCTTTCAGTTGTATTGCAATAGACATTTGCCTTAATCTTGAAATACTTCCCTGATTTGTTTTTACTTTCATTTACTCGGTTCAAATTATTCTCAATCACTGAAAGCTCATTCCTGTGTGGATGTCTGCAGTGTTCTCAAAGTGTACAAGGGAGCCTGGCAGTTTATTTGACTTAGCAAATTGAAATAATGGAGGAAAGTATGATCTTTGAGATGAGTCATTGCAGCTGCTGCACAGATCTAATTCTAGTCTTTCGACTTGGTTCTTCTTTCACTGAAGTCTGCCATTCTCTGTCAGGGCAGCAGCATTTCTGTGTCTTGCAGTGTAACTGTATAGTACAGAAAGCATGCTATAGTTGACATTTATAGTACACACAAGTGTTCTGTGTGTTTGCATATTCAGTGGAATATTTCTCTAATTATCTCTGAGAAGAGGGATGAGCATCTGAAAGAAAATCTGTGAGTCATCATGGCTTAATAATTCGTTCCTTATGGGGCTCTGCTGACCATGCAGTGCTCTTGGCAGAGCTGAAGTTTAGGGTAACAGGTTCTGTCGTACAACATGGCCACTTGTTTGGTCTCAACTGTCAGGGACCTACTATTAACTCTATTTGTTAACTAATTATTACCTTTGATCATCTGACCTTATACCAACCTTCTGCTTTCACTCCCATTTTGCAACTTTTATTTTGAATAGTATTCATATGAGTGGGTCATTTGTAGTCTGCATCAGTGTCTGATTTTAGTCACTCCATGGGAAATGTCACCATTTCAGGATCTGCTTCCATGTCACTTGTTAGTGATATGGGAAAATTAAAAAATATGGAATGCAAAAGAAATTTTGAAATATGGTAATTTGAAAGCATTGAAATTAGAAATGTTTTATAGTGATGCAGAAGGTATACACATATAGAAAAATGTGTATTATATATCTAATAAATCCATAAACATATCAGACAAGATATAAACCAAAAAATGCTGAATTGAACTGAAAAAATACCAGAACAAAGTGGAAGATCAGGATTAGGTATTTTGGTCCAATTCTGAATATTTTTGCAACTTTGAAGTTACAAATGTCATTTAAATTGCAGTGTTTCTTGTAGCTTTTCTGTTAGGATGCACTTAAAAAGTATGTTGCAATTTGTCTTTTAAATATATATCTAAGAATTATGCAAGGTTTTATACATCGTACAGTTTAGGTATAGACTGTGTCATCAGTAATCACTGTTACAATTTTGTAAAATTTTTATCTAAAATTTTATCTAAATATCTGAAAGTCTTTCCTCAGGCCATTATTCATTGCTCTAGGTTTCAACAGCAACAACAATTCAGCTTCCACAGAGAACAAGTCAGGATAGAAAAAGAAATATCTTCCAGTATTCAAATATTTTCTTTTGGTTTTAATACTTCTAAGCTTTGGAGGAGGGAATTAAATTTTGCCATTAAGATGATGCTGGAATACATAGTTCTGATCACTTGAAAATCCATCTGAGTCTGACTGAGATAGAAATTTCTACAATTGTGTTTCAAATGCCTCTTGGACTTGTTTAGAAACATGCTACTCTCCTGCAGCTGCACTGGTGTGGCCCAGGCACACAGCTCTGGGAAACCTGCTCTCCAGCAGTTTTGCAGAAAAGAACATTATTTTGGAACATTTAACTCCTGTTGCCTAAATGATATTGGCATTTTCAGCACTTGATGCCTGTTACCATAAAAGAAAGTGTTGCTGTTTGTTCTTTAGATTTGGCAGATGTAGTTCCCTGCCCTTTACTAATACAGTGCTTTATGGCATCATTTGAGGATACTGTTCCTGGACAAAATCGCTAGATTGCCCAGAAAAGCTTACTAGAGCAAACTGGCTTCCACCATACCAGTGAAAAACTTCACGTGGGTCTGATGGAACCTAGATTAATCCCATCATCAAAAAACAAACACCCCCCACATACTTCAAAGTTTGTCCCAGTATGATTTAATTCTTTGAGGCTCAGCATTTGTTTATGCAAACCTGCAGTATTTAGTGGCATCAGCAAACTTTGTTTCATTAATATTTAGCCAAAGCAATTGTGTGCACAGAATCCTAGACCCATTCAAGGAAACATATTTTGAAACAGGATATTGAAAATAAAGTCCATAGGACAACAAAAGTCAGCTTACATGCTGATGTCAGCATTTGTGTGTGGTGATAAAGCCAAGCTCTTTCCATGATAAAGATAAATTCATATCCAAATCTTTAATAAAAAAACAAAACTGATGTTAGCTATTCCCATTAAAGTCAGAAGCGTCTTTGTAACACTTCCCAGAGACTCAATTGTTAGGAACAAAAGTTATGTCCTGTTAAGAAAAAAAATTAATCACTCAAGTTATTACATAGGGTGTACTGTGTATTCCGGGTTCAAGCTTTATACTGAAGCCTTTGAAGAGGCTGCCCATACTTACCAAATGTTGTAATTGATACAGAATCACTGCTATACAACAGCTGCAATAACAAGGTGCTGCTGCCTTTACTTTAATCTACCTCTCTTTCTGCCAGTTTATTATGTTTTGAATTTATTCTTTTGTAGATCTGTGAGCTATCTTTCTTATGGAAATTAATCTTTTTAAAAGATTTGTACTCTCATTTTCAAACACTAATACATTCATTCAAGTATCCCATTATTCAGAACCAGCTGGCTTTTTATCTAGTGATATTTACTTCAAAAAGCCAAGTTAAATGGTATCATAGATTAATTCTCAGGGCACAGGAAAGCTTTTTTACAGAAAAAGAGATTTGGTAATTACTTAGAATATCGCAATAAAATCACAGAACATGTCAAAAATGCGTTATATAATCTGTCATAATACGAAGCTTCAAAAAAAAGTTAATTCACTGAATTGAATATAATATGTAGCATCAGTATATGATTTTTAAGTGAAACATTAAGTAAGGATAAAACTTTGCTGTGATTTATAATAAGCTATGTAATGATTTTTAGTTATGTATTTTTTCTTTAGAGAAAGCACTGAAACTTCAAAAAGGGCATTATCCACTGAAATTTCTTACATAAATCAAACTGGAAATAAGACACATTTTACAATTCAATTTAAGATCCCACAGAGACAATAATGTTGCAAGCTGTGCATTTTGCAGAGTAATATAGTAATGTCTAGTTTGCATTTTTGAAAAACCAAATTAATCACACTGTATTGAATATGTTGAAGCAAACCTAAAATGCATCTATTATTAAAAAACTTGTGCAACAAACACAAACTATATTTTATACATAAAGGACAAACTCATTTATTCATTAGGTTAAAACACTTGGAGTTTGCATTTTGTAGCTACTAAAGAAGTGACATTTGCTATCTGTTCTCTTTTTTAAATTTTTCAAAGCATTGTGTTCAGACTAATCTGCTTGAAAAATTGTACTAATACTTTAACACAGTGTCAATCCTGAAGACTGTGTAGAAATCCCTGTGGAAACTAAGGGTAGTCTCGATATTTAAATTTTCTTTTCTTGTGAATCATTTTACAGAACAAATATTCAGTTATCATATATCTCATATTTAAGTAACACATTTTATCCCTTGAAAGATTAACCACAAAATAATAAACTTTTTAGCCGGTTTTTAGCATTTGGACATCCTTTGAGCTAACATGCCTAAGCACTACTTTGAATTAGGACTTGTATCTTTGCATTCAGCTGTGCTCAGACTGGTACATCAAAGCAACCAGAATGAAATTTTGGCCTTTATCAAGTGTCACTGACTTCAATGGAAACAGGATTGCAGGCTTAATCTTTTAAAGGGAAACATCTTTTAAAATTATTTGTAGATGTTTTCCTGTTTTAGAATATAACTGTGGAATTATGTGTTCTGTATCTTGTGGGGCATATAAATTCTGCATGCAGAATTCGTATGCTAAGTGTCAGGTGCTTCTACTTGTAATTCTGTTTCTAGGAACACAGCTCTAACTTCTTATGGCCTCTAGGCCAAATTTGAATTCTAGGATTTGATTCCTGGCATAATTGTTATCTGTTAGCAATTTGTCTGTGTATTCATGTCTTGATGATTTAAGAATGAGAAATGCAGCTTTTAATTTTTTTGTTGGAAATTTATATTGCCTGTACACTATAGAGATTGTTTGGAAAAACAAAGACTTCTGAAAAAATGTTCACTTGCATTTTAAAGAAGAAAACATCTTAATTCAGAATAAAAAACTTATATGGTATTTGAAAAAAGAGTTTGCATAATTTTTCCTGAGCATTTGAAAAACTTTAGGCCCTTGTCCAATATTTTAGTTCAAGGTCTAAGCCTAAATAGTTTTTAATACAAAATTAACATGTTTGTTTGTTTGTGTTTGTTTCTTTGTTTTAGTTAAGCTGCATTAAAACCATTGCTAGATCAAGTAGTAGAAAAATTTCAATCAATTTTCAGGTTCTTGGCCACCATAGTGGAATCCAGACCTCCAGCTGAGGTGTATTTGTTTTGGGAAATTTAGGATGAGTGGTAACATACAAATAGCTGATACAACCCCCCCAAGCATGGCAAGGGGGTGGAACTACATAATCTTTAAGGCTCCTTCCAACCCAAATCATTCAGTGATTTTTTCATTCTATACTGAGCTGATCCATGTGAATTGCTGATGTATCATCTTGTTTGCAGGGCTTAAGCCTGAGGGACTTAACACACAGAAACAACTTTATCCATTGGGTGTGCAGAGGACTGAACACAGGTTGCTGAGAAGGCATCTAGCCCACCTTGTTATTAGATAATAGCCATCAGTTATACACTGCTCAAAACTTGTTCAGAGCGCATGAGACTTGGGAGCAGAGGTCACCTTTCTCAAAACTGTACCCACAGTTCTGACCTGGAGAACATTGTCACTAATTGAGTCAAGGCAGGGTGAAGAAAAAGCACTTTTTGGCTACCTATTGTCTCTCCTGTCATGTAACTCCCCTCATCTCTGATCAGATGAGTTATTGATCACGAAGAAAGATTGAAGGAGCTAGAAAACATAGTAAGATGTGTGTTTATGTCTTTCTCTGACCATTGAAGGAGTGCAACATTCTGGTTTTTTCTAAATGAGATCTGGATGTAAATACCTTGCTAGGAAATTTGTCTAAGACACAGTTAAAGATACTGTTTAAAGTACACTTAAAACGTGTGTGCATTCTTCACAAATCAGTTTGATATAAGATACAGGAATGACTATGATGAATAAGATTCATGTGGACTTGGTAAAGTTCAGAGTACTAAATCTTGGTATAATAGCATAGGTGAACTTCCTTGTCCTAGAACTCTTAAAGAAAAAAAAAATGCAACTGTAAAGCCATTATTGAATAAATTATATACATGCTATCATTTAATGAAAATAGACAATTTTTTGTCAAACACCGGCTTGACGCCTTTGTCTCTTCCACATTAGGTGAAAATTTTTGCTGGTTATAGGTAACAGTGATCTTCTGAAGTAAAAAAATATTTTGTGTTAAATAACTTTAATATAGTGATTTATTTAATTTTAAAAATGAAACAAATCCACCAAAATTAATTAGAAAGTAATAACACACTTCCTCTCTTCCCCCAGTCACAAAAGTCCAAGGAAATATTTGAGAAATTTGCTGTTTAAGATGTATCACTTTCACATTCCTACCTTCTTAATCCAATTTCATACTTTTAGCTGCCTTTGTGTGTAGATTTTACCTTTGATCATTTTTGTAAGGCTTCAGTCAGAAAAACCAGCAGCAGTTCTGAGTAGAGTAGGGTATCAGTACATAAATAGAGAATGGTGATAGACTAAATCTCACAGAGAAAATTATCCTTTTTGCGTAAACAAAACCAATTGTGAGAAGCAATTAAAATAAATATGCAATTATGTGTAGATCTTTCTCACTGAGGGAAATTCCTTGTAACCTGTTCTCTGTGTATATGTATTTGTTTCTTCCAGTATTTTCATACTATGAGCCCTTTGGGGCCAGGTTTGTCTGCCTGCTCTAATTGTCTCATATTATTACTACTACTGTTATTGCTAGTCATACTAGTTGTAACTTTTCCATTGTCATCCTGAGAAAATGATAAATCAAGTGCAGAAGCAGTTTCAGCAGTCCTGAAACAAGACTCAGGATCCATAAACTCTTAGGTAAGATTTCCTCCTTTAAGTAATGAAATGGTCATCTGTCTTGGGACAGATAAAGTGCTGAGTAACAGCTGAGATGTAATAATGATTCTCACTCCATGCCGAACACAAGATAATGTACGAGTTATTCTTGATTGAAGGAAGCACATTGTGATTTTGTTTCCTAGGCTGGACATACTAGATTTTGAGCTGATGAATGAATATGCTCCATTTACAAATTCAAGCATGTGAAAAGAAGATATTCTTAGTAAAATTCTAATTCACAATTTGTTGTACCATTTATACATTTACACATTTTTGTTTGTGTGTGTGTGCGTGTGACATAGAGATGTGCACACAGATACATACACGTGTATTCAAATAACATTGAAGTAGTGAAGTTGTGCACCTAAAAGCTAGAAAAAGGTATTTTCTAATGATAATAATAGTAATAATAATCATCATCATCACTGGATTTCTTTGAGACCTGGGCCTATTACATGATGCAAATTTACATAAGGAATATATAAGACTGAAAAATTAGGGACTCTATCAGAGTGGTCATGAGAAGCTAAATCAAAGCTGTGCAGGCAACTCAAAAGTAAGACAGTTCCTCAAGAAGCTTTAAGTTAGCACCTGCTTCCCAAAGGAGGGTGAAATGGCTCTGTGACCCTCAGAGCCTGTGTGACCTTCTGGCTTTTTTGCAGCAGTTTTCTAGTGTGGAAGAGACACAGCATCGATTTGGAAACCTCTGTGTCCAGCCCCATGCTGCTCATCAAGCCAATATCTGGGCAAACACAAGTCTCCCTTTCCCTGAATGGGAAGCACAGCCATGTGCTCTGGAGAGTGCCTGAGACTTGCTGCAGCTGGTAGGGTTTCGTGCAGCCAACTTGCGTTTGTTTTCCCAGAGAGCATAGGGATGTAATTGCTGTGAGACCTTGCGATCAACTTTGCTTAAGACTGGATATTAATCTGTTGATTAATAAGGACTGATTTTTGATAATTTAGCCTTTCTTCCTAAGAAAATGACTAAAAAAAATTCAGTGAGTAAAAATCTGAAAAATGACGTTCAAGAAGGCATTCTTTGCGCAACCTTTTAGACCCAACGTACTGTTACGAGTTTGTGCAGCATTTGTGCTGGAAATCGAAATATTCCTCTTCAGTTCAGCAATTTTCTAAAGAAGTCATCAATAAACTTGATTCGCTGTAATATGTCAACCTCCCTGCTTTGCATTTTCATCCCTGATGCATCTTCTTTGGAATAGATTGAACATGATTTTACCAAGGCCTTCTCACTTTTGATTTTGCTTTCAATTTTAATTTTTGCTTTCAAGCCCAATATATCTTGTATCTCTTATTTTTTCATATTGAAAAATATGAAAAAATAAGAGACAAAATGCACAGCTGAAACAGCTGGGGCAAAGTGTGGACTAGCTAACAATTATGTCTACCTACTAGAAGACATTAGGAAGCTTAGCATTCTCACTTTTTGCATTTTGTCTATGCAATTAATTTTTGCACTTCAGTGTACTTACTGAGGATTTTCTAGTATTTGTTTTTCTTTAGTTTATAGTTTATACAGGACTGCCAGCTGTACTTAGATGTCCTGAAAATCTGCAGGAGTTTTCTTCTTGAGTTAAAGAGGCAGTAATTAGGTTATTATTTTTCTAAACTTTTTGAGAATTTTTGTTAAAGAGAAAGAAAAGGGGGATGACAAGTTACTGAATACAAACATGGTATAATGCTTTGGTTTACTTTTCTTGTTTCTGAGCACTGCTGATATAGAATTAGAGGCTGTAAAACTCAGACTAGAGGTAATAAGGATCAAAAAGCAGGGTCCACACCAACTGAGATATTGCCTGTATCAGACCAGTGTAAATACTGATCACAGTATTTACAAAATCCCATCAAAATCCATATTTTCAGGAAAGATTAGTCACTCATAGGCATGAATCACTCAGAACCTTAAACTTGTGTCTTTCACCTTGGACAAGTTTCTGGACCTGTCTGTTATAGTTTCTACTGTACTAAAAAGGAAGCCCATCATTCTGTTATACTGATTATATAGGCCAACAAATCGAATGAGGATAGCTTCTTTCTTTATAAACTGAAGTAACAGATCTTACACTAAAAAAACTTAAACCCATATTTTTCAGAAAATGTTCTAAACATGTTCCTATAGGCTACTCAGCCAGGCATATTCACTCTTACCTGTTTCTTAAGCATTCAGAAAATATTAATATCCACAATTACATGCAATGACTACATATAGTAATATATTAATTATCTATTGAACAGGCAATTTTTGTACAAAAGCACATACCACTGTAATCCAGATGTTTGCAAAATGCTTTGTGATTCTCATTGTGTTGAGAAAGAAGGACAATGTTGTTTTTGGTGGTTTTTGGTTGACTTCTGATGGCACATTAGTCTTTATATTTTAAAAACTATGCCTTAAGGGACTAGCTGTACTTCCAGCTCTCTGGTCTGAAGTTAACTTATTTAACCAGGTGTACCTGACAGGAAAATGGGGTCCAGTTTTTATTGTTCTGAGCACAGTGAACACAACACATCTGACTTTTTGTATCTTGATGATGTCACACATTTATTTTTGCATATCTAAATTCGCACTGTTATCTTTTAAGATCATATAGCCATAAAATAAACTGGTTTTTATCTATGAAATTAGCTCAAGTTAGTTATTCGTAAGAGGAGACAAATGGAAAATCTATTTTTAGGTAAATGTCACACAGCCTGTAACTGAGTTGCTGAGCTTTCAGTTGTCTTGGACAGTTTCATTATTCATTAAATTGAATTTTAAAAAGCTTTTCCTGTGTTAATCTTTTTTGGTGAAATAATGAAAGATTAGTATAAAATATCTATATTCTATGAGATTCATTGTAACTGTAAAAAAATTCTTTCACTTATTAATTTATATAAATTCAGTGTTTCCTGATTAATGATTAAACCTATACTCTGGTATTCAGCATTTAGAATTCAATCTTATTTCCTGGAATTAACAATTTCTACTACAGTTTTTATTATCAGAACATAAATATGGGAAAAGTAAAGTGGGTACAAATTTGGCTTGTGGTGCAAAGTGCAGTTGTAATTTCTTTGCCATTGCTACAAAACAAGCATGCAATAAAATTAGAACATTGAATGATGCAGTCTACATGATTGAGGCTACTAACTGTTTTTCAGATTACTACTTTTGTCAGCAAAGAATAAACAGTATGTAATTCCAAAGGTTCTTTTGGCTTTTCCTTTATATATTTCTGTAGGAAAATGTTTATCAAAGGATAGGGGTTTTTCGTGTGTGTGTGGTTTTTTTCTTTAATTTGCTACTGCACCTGTATATAATCTGTCATGATAATAGCAGAACTACAAATACCAGACCCATAAGCCTACTATTTTAGAGAAAATTATGAACACTTTTAATTAGGAGCCCACATTGCTCATAGCCTATTTAAGAGCATAAGCATGATTTTATAACCAAAAACTCCCAAAACAATGCAAAACTTTGTGAGGGGGTAAAAAAGAAAAGAAAAATCATTATGTAAAGCCAAATACAAAGGGTTACATAGAAGACTTGGGAAATTATTTTTCCATGTTGTAGTACTTTCTCTCCTGATCACTTTGTGCTCCCAGAAGAGGTAGAAATGCAAGTATCAAAAATATTAGACAGATACTGTTTACAAATGGCAGGGTTTTTTTCCCCTTTTATGATATAACAGTAACATAGAGACCTCATAAAAATGCCTTTGTCTGGAGGCATGTGTCTTTTATACAGTCTCACAGCACTCGTAAATTGCAGATAAACTGTACATCTGATTTTAGAAAACTGAATTCTATAGAAATCAAATCACAAATTTATAACAATTCAAAGACTAAAGCAGCAGCACTTGATTTGGGCAGTTTACAAAATGGTTTCCTCACTGTCAAGAGGCTAAGATTACCAATTTTTAGCACACTGATTATGCATATTTTCCAGTGGACATAAATAGCCCAGATCGTGAATAGTCCACTTCAGAAAAATGAGCCAACACAGCTGATACTGATGCTTTGTTTGGTAATTGTTGCTGAGATACAAATTGTTTCAGCAAACACAGAAGATAACAGAAAGATTATGAGACTAAAAGGAGATCAGTAGCACACCAAAAAAAAAAGCTGGTTTGAGTTGTTAGTGTGAAGTCAGACTCTTTTGTGTTTTTGCTATGTGATTCTGCTTGTGTATATAATGATACCTGAAACTATTCCTGAGCCAGTGCTGGGGTTCACTTGCCTAAAGACATGCTTGAATTATTCTATATAATTCCATAAAATATCAAGTTTTCCACATGAAAGGAAGGGGAAGACCCAAGGGCCTGGCAGATAGCCTAATTTTAATTTCGAAAAACCACCTATAATCAAAAAAGTTTGGCTTGGTTGCCTAGGCATAGATATATGCTACTGCCTGAGATACCCTCAAGCATCCTGCCTGATCTACACCTCCAGATAGCCTTGGGGTCTCCTGCAGGTGCTGTGTGGTACTCACCAACCCTACAAGACATGATTCAAATTCAATTTTGGCCATCTCAGGAGTTGTGTGTTCAGGCCATTGAACTGAGTCTGGGAGAAGGGTCACTGTAGTCTTTGGAAGCACCAGATGCAGATTCAGCTGACCAAAGATAGGCCTGTCTCCCACAGAGTGAGCTCAGCAGCTCTCCAGAACCTTTTGGCTGGATCCCTGTTGACTATCACAGGAACTAAACTGTTCAGCTCACATTGTGGAAACAAATTTAAACAAACTGCATCCTAATGGGGTCAGAATGAAAAAAGGAAAAGGAGTCTGCAAATAAGAGGAGTGATTATAAAAACAAACCTGGTACGTTTAGATCAGCGTTTGTTTGTGAGGCTGACCTTGTACACTAGTTTTCTGCTTCATTTTCTTTTTCTTGGCTGCATTACCTTCTAGTCCAGAATTGTTTCAATTTATTATTACCATCCTTAGCTACCTAATTGTGCTACTAATGAATACAAATAATCTAGGCATCAGGCTTTTACAGACCCACTTCAGTGTACAAATAATGGTTTGTTGTGTAACTGCTGATTATGGGAGAAGGTAACTCACATTTATGGAAAATATGTGCTGAAATATTGGTGATGAGGAAAGCAATGGATTCTGTACTATGCTTTTTAAATTGTGAAAAAGTATTGTCATACTTGTTCCATCTAGTTGTCCATCATGAGAAAATGTGGGATCATCTGAGCCTGGTTTTTAAGCACGTGTACTTACACTTGGAACTTCATTTCAATTTTTTGAGTGCCTGTATTAGCACTATCACATATGAAATATGTAGTTGGCTACCAAATTGCATATTCAAGTACATATATATGGGGTTTGAGCACTCAACATTAAGCATTTGCATTTCAAAATTGGATCCCTTGTGCTTGAAAGCCTTGAAAATGGTACTCTATGGTCAGCCTAGTGCAGCATCAATTGAAATGCTGTTTGAATGCAATGTAGAGCTTCCAATTGCTGCTTCAGAAACTGTTATGCTGAATCTGGAACACTTTGCATAATTTAATTAATTATGCCACTAAAAACTGATTTTCTCTCAATTTAAAGCAAACAGCTTTTATGAGGGTGAACTGCAGCACCCAGGGATATCAGGTGTCCAAGCTTTTAATCCTATTACAAAGACTTGACAACCACTGATGAAAACTGGAAAAACATAAGCCTCCAGCAGGGCAACAAGTGAAGAGGAAGAAGGCAACAGATTTTTAATACTCTTTGAAACCACTGTATGCATTAAATCAAAACCAAATGTAAAAGGTGACAGAACTGGTAGCTTGCACTTTGTTGTGCAGACAGTGAATAGTGTCTAAAGAATAACACTTGCTTTGCTTTGACATTAATGAAAATAACTGTTTCCTCTAAGAGGAAAAGTGTTCTATTTAACTAGCATAAGGAAAATGCAGTGAATGGACAAGACTTTTTGTATCTGTGTCTGTTCACTTAAAGTGTTCAGGAACTCGACAGTCAGAAGTTTGAAAGGGGTTTCTAATGTTATGTATTGAATTCTATAGAGTCTATAAATCATTTTCCATATAAGCAGATCTTAACAGATCATTTCAGAGTACAAGTATTAAGGACACTGTCACTAACTGCTAGCCTTGATACTGTGGCTCTCTGAAACTTGTCTTCTCTCTTCCAAATTATTATTGGGTTCAATATCATGCTAAAACAGCAGACACTGTAATTTTGAGGCAGAAAAGAGTACTGATTTAGAAAAGCTCTAATTTCTGAGCCACACAAGCAGAGCCATAATTGGCAAACTATAACTGACCTTGCAAAATTCTGTGACCAGGTTAGGAAGGGTCACAGAAGAATTGACTCCATCCCCCTGTTGAACATCAGTATAAAATTAACTGCACTGTAGAAGATCTTGCTGATAAAAATAATGAAAATATCTCATTACTGGCAATTCAGCAGCTGTATAAAATGCAAACATCTTCCTTATAATGCTAACAAATATTCATATAATTACTAATATATATTTATGTATTATTTGTATTCATATATATAAAAGAGATATTACACTTGGCTCAAAGGGGAAACAGGAATTAGTAGGGCTCATTGAAAGAGATTTAACCTAGATTTAATGGGGGAAAATCAAGCTCATTAGATATGTCTGGAAGAGGCACAGTAGTGTTTGAAGGACAGTGTTTTAGCAAGGTACTTTGCTCTACCATCTCACTGGAGGTGGAGGATGGAGAGCCATGTGGTGGCAAAGACTGCAAAGTGGTTTATTGATGTGTTAGAAATTGCAGAAGAAACTAAGAATAGTCATGTAGGAATTACTTGTCTCCCCCAAAAAGGTGGTGGGATCAATAGGCCAGCTGAAATGCTTCTAGAGCAACGCCCACAGCATGGCCAGCAAACAGGAAGAGCTGGAACCCACTGTGCAGCAGGAAAACTGTGGCAGAGTTGCCAGCACAGAGACATGGTGGGATGACTTCCACAAGAGAGTGCTGCAATGGATTGCTATAAACTCTTCAGAAGGGATAAGCAAAACAGGAGGGTGGGGTAGGCCTGGATGTTAAGGAGCAAAATATGTACACTGCAGTGGTAAAAAGCAGAAAATTAGAGAATATGACATTAAAAGGAAAATAAATATTTTTCCAGATAAGATTTAGCTGCTTTACTATGTATTTAAATGTGTGTTAAGGCTTTTTGAGAGTATCTTAGTTCTCAAAATATAAGAAAGCATGTTCACTTGTCAGAGGTCATGAGATTTGAATAAGGATTTACCATCTCAAGTGTGTTCACTGCATAAAGGTTATGAAAATTTCTTGTAAAATAATAAAAGTATCTAATATAATTGATTCTTTTCATTGTTTCATAAAATTGCTTTGTTTCATTGCAGGAGACTTTGGACTGAATTTTCATTACCTACTTCTGAACAATTTACACTGGGATTGAGACAGTATTGAGCTAATGAGTTAGAATTTATATTGAGCCTTAACTGTCTTCCTGAAGTAACTAGGGAAAGAAAATCATGGCAATAATGGAGTATTTTTCATTATAAACTATGTTGTACAGCTTTTACAATCAGGTTTTTAATAGATCTAGAGAAATTAAATTGGAATTCTACCAACTTCTGTTCTTTTGTCATCCAATGAAAACGATGTTAAAATATGTCAAAACTAATAGGCTTATCCCCTTTCTACTGAAGTAAGAAAGAGGTGGTGTCGTTCCTGTTGTTTTTCAGGCTCTGCTGTTCATTAAAGAGTAGGATATATGTAGCAAAACATTCAGAAATATGTACTTTGCTATAATCCATAATGCTAAATAGAAACTGAGCATAGATCGAATACATCTTGACTTATGTCTTCCTAAAGTCCCTATCAAGACATGCTCCCATGAAAAGAGTAGACATTTTCAAAGTCAGGAGGTTGAAATTGTGCTCTACATAAAAAAGGAAGCAATCATATATTGCTGATGGGTATATTAATACTGCTGAGAATGCATGCATATATCCATATTTATTAATAGATTCAAACATTGTTTATTGATTGTGTATGGTAAATAAACTCATACAGTGAGTGTATAGATTACTGTGTATGCATAAACATATATACACTCAATCTCAGCATTATAAGTAAGTACACACCAAGAATAACACAGTTTGTCAGGTTGGAAGATCTTAACCTTTTCATTGCACAGAAATAGACAAATTTATAATGAGATATAATTATTATTGTCCTTTATACAGACTGTATCGTATTGTCCTTTAATTGTATCTTATTTAATTCTATGGTTATTTTTTATGAGGAAGTCTGCAATAGTGAAAAAGGGTGTTTCTCAAAGAAATGAATTATTTCTCATCTCAATACTTGTTTGTCCCCATTCTTCTTTGCTGTTAGTCTGTTCCACTACCAGAAGACTGAAGAATCAATGTAATCCCTAACATTTATATTAATAGTATGAAATAAAAATTTAATATACAAAATAGAATCATCAGCCGAGCATATACTGCATGCATGTTGGTGCCCTCAATAAATTAATTTTTTAATTACTCCAAAGAATGTTTATTTATTCACAAATACAGGACACGATATAACGGTAGTTTAAATTTTAATTGGCATAACAGGCCATATTTTTGTTAGACATTTTGCAGGCAAAAATATTCTCTCACATATTAAAAAATGCCATATATATATTTATTTTCTAAGTGCTACCTCTTAGTTTAAAAATATTCTTCTTTTTCAGAGGGTAGGAAAAAATCCCAACCCTAAATTCCTTCCCCCAACCCACTTATTAAAAAGAAAATAAAAAACAAATTTCCACCTGCAAAAAAAGGTTAGAATGTTGGCCTTGCTTCCAAATTCAGAAATTGAAAATTTGGAGTCTTCATTCATCCAAATAATATATATTCATTCCCCACAGGCAGCAGTGATGGTTCTTGGGATAAAGAAAAACTTCAGTCTCCCCCCACCCAAGGATCACAGGCCTCTGTTAACCACCCCAACTTGCCTGGACAGCATAATGTTCCAGTTAGCCATCCTCTCAACCCTCTTCAACAGAACCACCTTCTGCCAAATGGTACGGGTTGACATCTTTCAGCACTAACATCAGCAGTTTTCTAGTTCCTGTCTCTTTTTTTTGGTGTTTATAAATAGGCAATGAAAAAATCAAGGATGTGCGGAATTCTGGACTACTTCCCTTAGATTATTAAGCAGGGGAAGTGGAGACAGTAAAGAACAAATACGTATGCAATAAAATTGATACTTTAAATAGCTGCTAACTTGTGCATCAGTGGCATAATGAAGCACTACTAAGGCACCTTACAGCAGATATCAAAAACTATAATAAATAGCCATGGCTTAGCAATGATATCATACATTACACAGATATAAACAAACTAAGAGGTCTAATAGCCTCTCCTTGTGGCTAGAAACTCTCCATGGTTGCTAGTGATTCACCCCTGCATCTCTCAGAAGAGAACTGACATAGAGCTGCTTTTTCCTGCAATGTGAACCATCTTGTCACCTGTCACTTGAATGCTGTCCATCAGGAGAAAAAGAAGACAGTGCTTAAGAAAAGATGCATAAACCTATTTCCCTGTTTTTCCCCCCAACAGGGTTGGAACTTCCTTTTATGATGATGCCCCACCCGCTGATTCCCGTGAGCCTACCTCCAGCCTCTGTCACGATGGCAATGAGCCAGATGAACCACCTCAGCACCATCGCCAACATGGCAGCAGCAGCACAAGTGCAGAGCCCTCCCTCCAGAGTGGAGACATCTGTTATCAAGGTAACTCTAGAACAGACCAAAATGAACCCAAACCAAACCAAAAGGCACCAAATCGTAGCCCGCTCCCAGCCAGCATAAATATTGTAAAGGTGTATTGTATAGGTGTCAAATGTTCTAAGGTAAGTCATGAAGTGAGTAAATACAAGAAAACTAAGTGTGATGACTGAGAGCACAACAGGATACCAGTGGCCACTGTTAGCAACTCAGTTTCCCTCCTTCTCTCTAAATCAGTATTAAAGCAATGCACAAATTGAAGCATCTTCATACACAGCTTTGTCTTTTTTTGTGTTTCATAGTCTGTACTCTAATGTATCTTGAGGTATCATGGAAAAAATTACTCTTAAATTAGAAGAGATTGTTCTTCCAATTTTTTTACCTAAGCATTTGAACTGAAATGCTCTAAGTTATTTGAAAAAGGCTGAAAGTTTGATACTTTACCTGTGCAGAAATTAAATTTGCCAAATCCCAAAACAAATTAGAATGAAGTAGCACAGAACAGTCCCAGTAATCTGCAGGCTGGAAGTGTAGTATTATAGGGATATCTCAAAAATATCTGATATCTGAACATGTCTACCTGTTTTAGGTTTTGTTTGGGGCCTTTAATTAAATTAATCTGGTTATAGAGGCATTTACTAGAGGCATGGAATTTTTTCTTCTTTTTACTGAAGGTGATCTGTTTTCATTTTAAAGCATTTCATTTAAAAAGACACTTCCCTGTTACCATTAGGTAATTATGACTTGATCTTTATTTAGATATCTACATTTTGCCTCTTATCCTTCTTTAGGTCTAACAAATGAGAAAGAGAAAGTACACAAACTTTTGTTCTTTTATCTAATGTATCTTAGAAATAGCCATGCAAAAGCAAGTTTATGTAGTTTTTCAGAGCTATATTGGAAATCGATCCATTCATGCAATTTCTTTGACAAAAATTAGGTAAACTTAGAATCTCTTGGACCTTCAAATCAGGAGTTACAAAAGTTCTGAAGTTCATAATGATTTAAGTAGAGGTCTAACTTTATTAAGACATTCAACGTACTGGTGCACCTTTCTTCTTTAACCTAACAAGCACAGAACCGCAAAGAACTGTTCAGTTAAAAGTCAACAAATCTATGTTTTTATTGATCTAGAAAAATATGATCTGTTGGCCTAATTTAGTCACCTATACCTCTAAATCTAGGATCTCCTTTGGAGGCCTTCAGTGGCATCCCTTTCTCACCTTTGTTGACATGAGGAGTTAAGATACTGGTTTGAAAAGAATTACTATTTAGGTAGTATGCCAACAAGACTAGATCCTGCCCTGGTTTCCATCTTGCCCCTGTGTTGGGGATATAAGCACTCTGCTGCTAACTAACTGATTGCATTATGATTTTTGCAACTCTATTTTCCTATTTTTACTTGATTGGTATTTAGTAAGAGTTATATGATACTAATATTTTCTGGAAAACACATGGTGCTTTATTTCATTCTAAATTTATTTTCTTAATTGGAGCTGTGGCCACCAGTCCTACTGGGGATCTAAAAAATGAAGATTGAGATGGAGCATATGTTAAATGACACCTGACATATTAATTACTGTGCCAACAAAACTTTATTTTCACTGTTTTCATGATATTTTCTCTCCTTTCATTTTCTATGAGCTATTTTATTTCATATGTAAGAGTATAAAATTTGACCTTCATGAGCATTGGTAACCTTCTGTTTCTAAACTTTAACAAGCTGACTTCTAGCTTGTAAAGGTGGTTTACAAGTTAGTTGTAGCTATTAAAGCTGCTTAAGTTACCACGGCCTACATTTAAATATGTCTGTGGGAGCATATTGCAGTGTGACCACTATCTTTGTCTCCAGTTACCAGTCAGGTACATTTGAGTACAACATATCTCATAGGCCATGTAAAAATGGTTTCCGTTTGTGGAAAGCAGGGCCTGCTCTGTTGACAGATCTAACCCCATTATGGGAACATTGCTGGACCCAGGAAACACTTAACTGAGAAGTACTTTTGGCTCATGTGATCTAAACTTGTCTAGTAGGTTTAAAACTATTGGACTCTGAAAGGGACATACTGTCATCATATAATTTTGTGTATTATTGTAACTGTAGGCAGTCCCATACCAGAAAATTTTCCTTATCCTGGGGGTTCTTTAATTCTTAACAAGTCCATTTTTGTAACTGTTTCCTTTAGCAGAGATAGATTCCTTATAATCTAGGTGAAGACCTTCAAAGTACCTAGCAATTTAGGCTCTCTGAAACATTCCAACAACGTGTTATAACTGGAAAATCATAATTTCTTTCCAAAAGTTTGCTTATTTGAGCATTTGTTTGTATTAATAATCTACAGTATGTATCAATGTCATTTTTGAAAATTCAGCTCTCATATCCATACTAATTAAATATTCATTGTAGCTGCCAACTTTTGCATAACTCCTGGCATAACATCCTGTGCAAGTTATTTGACAAACCAGGTTTCATGTTCCCATCTGGTTTGCACATAACTGTAATATAAAAATATGTGGATTTCAATGAAATGTTTTTAAATGACCAAATTAACCTAAGTTCTCTTTAGAAAAATGTGCACATACGAGGATGTGCACAAAATACAGATTTCTTCTGAACTTTGCACTATAAGTTAAGGATTTTAGGTCCTTTATGTAGAACATCACATTACCTAAGCACTGTCATGACTTCTTCAGTCAAGGCCTGTAAGTTATTGCTCACAATTAATTTCTACTACAGGTGAATCCATAAGCACAAGTTTTTACTTGTCCCTCAAAACTCACTTCTAAATGTAAGATCTTGCTGCACATAGTTATTTCAGCAGTACCATAAGGGTTAAGGAACTTACTGTTTCCTACTCATTCCTTCAGCCCCATTGTGGTACAACGTATGTCTAGATTTATATCCTCTGTTATTATCTCTTGCAGAGGGATATGGTCATGTGGATAGAGGTAGCACAGATAAGTAATTATGTTCCTATTTTTTAATACTGAACAGGATTGAAACATAAACCCCACAAACTTAAAAGCATGAGGTCATTATTAGGTGATTTTCTTCCCATGGGGATGGACATAATGTCACTGGCAATTTACCTGTTCTTCTCTAGGCATAGTCAGAGGCTGTGATTTTAATGTCCACTGAGTTATATGCACCGAGTAGTTGAGCAGGCAACTGTAATCAGCATACTTCTTGAACCTTGTGCTGGCAGTGTAATGTTTATGAATAATAACTTATACTACGATCAAAATAAATATCTTCAAGAATAAATGTAAGTGAGAAGGTCAAACCTCCTTTTTCTTTATTTTTACAGGAATAGATAAATAGTGCAGTTGCTCTCTTTCATGAAACTGTTTGTTATTAGAATTATAGCTTCCAGTTTTTTTATTGCAATTATTTTCAGACATCTTGGCTTTGTTTTCACTATGGTTTTACTCATTTTTTAACCCTAGTTTTACTGAAGTATTTTCTCCTTAGTGTCAATGTTTCCACAAATTGAAAAGTTTTTGAATCACTCATCTCAGAGTTTGTAGTTGTAACCTGAAACAACAGCATAGATTTGAAATTAGAGTATAGCATGTTTGCCAGTGTAAAGTCTGCTTGAAAGTTAGAAGGTCTGTGAGAAATTTCGACTCTGAAAAGTAAATCAATAGTAACCACATCTAATTAAATAACAAAGAACAAAATTAAGTCTTAGAAAATCAAAGTCTTCAGATTATGAACAACCAGGTTCGTTGGATAGAAGGATGGCCTTTGTGAACAGTGCCACCGTAGATGGCTTGCTGACCTTTCCCTCCAATTCACTGACTTCACAGCTAGCGCTGTTATCTTTAAACTCACAAAGCTTCAAATGCCTTTCTATTACTGGGCAATATTTCATTTCTTCATGATAAGATGTTGGAATAAAGCTGAGATCATGTACTAACTAAACATTTTATCCTGCTGCATTCAGGAGATGAGACAAAGACAAAATTACCAGGGAAGCCTTACAAAGCAACACCTTAGATTTGGCAGTGAACTCTGAGCCCTAAAATCTTCAGAATTATATTTCAGAAGAGTGTTGTGCCCTTTCGAACATGAGACGAGCATTAGATGTCTTTTTGTAATGGAATGTTTAGATATATGAGTTGGATGAACAAGAGGAGAGCAACAACAAGCAGGGACAGCAGATTGTGACAACAATGAATTGCAGTGAGTGTGACAGCTGTGACCTGGGGATGCTTTAGACATGAAGTGGCTTTCATCACCTGCCCATGGTTTCAAAGGCTCAGCTTGTTAGCAGTTTCACTACATCAATTTTTTTTTCACTCAGCAGAAAGATATATGAAAATATAAAGGACATACCTTATAATAATAGCAACTTGAAATTACATTGTAAAAGTTAGAACAGAGCAGCAGCATGCCAGAATCAAAAATTGCAATTTATCTATATGTGACTAATACTTATAGAACAAATTAAGAATAAAACAGAAGAAACCAATATGTCCAGCTGAAAAAGTGAAGAAATCACTGGCATGGTAGTTTTCCACTATATAATGGATATATCAGATTAAACTTTGCTAATTTCCTCACATCTATCATAGCACTGGTTGTGTTACACTATTTTTTACCTTTTTTTAAATCTATCTATATATAGATAGATATATTCCTGTGATCCAATAGCAGAAATTTACTGTTAACTTATTTAACAAAAGTAGCTGCTGACAAATTGCATTTTTTAGAATAACTCTGTTTATAGGACTATTCTGACATAAAATTTAATTTTGGAATTCATTCACTTTTTCATTTTTCATTGGCAATATGTGTGTTCCTGTTGATGTAATTTAATGTTCCTATCTTTTTTTTCCCTATAATAGAAGGTCAGTTGGTCAGAGCCTGGTGCTAATTACGCCCAGGTCATGGATTCAATCCCCATATGGGCCATTCACTCAAGACCTGGACTTGATGGTCCTTCTGGGACCCTTGCAACTCAGACTCATGTGTTTCTGTGGGTTTTTTTCCCAAAAGGTCCAAATAATAGCCAAAGAGAAGAAATACATCTCTGCCATACAGAAATGGCTGAACAGAGGACATTTTAATGTCTCATGTCAGACTGGTGGTGAGCAAGTCCAGAGAGCATACCTGAAAGGAAACAGGCTCTAAGAGGAAAAAGAGCAAGTTCACTTCGCTGATCTGAATCTTGAATCCTGTGTTGAAGGCAAAAGTTTTCTATGGACGCTTCTGTGTCTTACAGGAAAAGCATTGTGCAGGCAGTGAGAGCATTCCTGTGAAGCTGGATATGCTGTACACCTTTTACAGATGGGGAATGAGAACAAATTTGATTGTGTTCCAAACTGGCAGAAAAACCCTTTTTGTATGCCTAACCTGAAAAACACCTGACTTTTCAGATAACCTACTATTTTTAGAGACATTAGTGCATAGTGCATTCAAAATAGAAATTTTAACATTACTTTAAAGTGCTTTCCTTGAGTGTATAAAAGTGCAAGAGGGAAGCTACTTTAATTTCCTCTTTATCTGATATGTGAAGTATGATCAAGTTTTCTTCTTTATGTAATGAGAAATTTGATTTAGAGCATTTAAATAATAAAATGTAATTTTATTACAATAAACATTTTAGAATAAAAATAGGACTATCAGCTCCTAAGACAACTGCTTTTACATGTTAAGAAAGCAAACACAAAAATTAGAATATACTAATGAATTTTTAAGTATAATGTAATTCAAATAACACTTAATTTTATCGTAGCTGCAGAAAATATGATATCTAATTTGTAGGAACTTGAACATAACAGAGAAGAAAATCTCTGCGTTAGAATAACTTGTGTATATGCACACTTCTTTTTTTTTTTTTTTCATTTAGAATGAGTAGATCTTAGGTCAAAGTATAGTTGACCTTCTTGATTATGGCTTAACTATCTTTATATTAGAGGACACTATGTTCCACCTCATTAATTAGTTCTATCTATATGATTAATATTATTTGTTTTAGCTTTTAATGCACTTTTTATATAATTACCTTAGAGGATGCTAACTAAATATGGCTGTAACTTGGAATCATGGGTTTTGTTTTTTTAATAATAGAGGATCCTATGGTTCTTTTATCATGCATGTTTCTGAGGTGCAGTTTGAAGCTAATAGCAGCCATATGCTCATATGAATTAACTCGTGGCATGTAAAATAGGTATCTACATGTGACACATAGAAAGTAGTACAAACTTTATGTTAGGAAATTTGCATGTTCTCGTGTGTAACAGGGAGCTATGTATGTAGTGTGAGATTGACTTGATGCAAAATGACCATGGGGCCAGGTACAAGGAATGAGATTGATATTGCTGACTTCTAGGCCATAATACATGTGTGGTTTGGATTTACTTTGAAGGGTGAATTCCTAGTGATGCTTCTTAAGCTTACTTTGCAAGTAAGGCTAGGTTTTCAGAAGAGGAGAAAAAAACCTTAAAAAAATCAAAAAGTGTGTCCAGCTTGCCAATAAGGAGTTACTAGTTTGATTGGAACAGAGTTTCTTGCATGTCTATATATTTGCATATTGCATGGAGTTTTTTTTGTATACCTTAGAAGGATATTTTGTTGTTAGAAGAAATTTTCATTGTGAAGGTAAAACCAAGCTCTTTCTTCTATTGATAGGATCAACTTTGTTTGCTTGCTTGTTTTTGTAATCTCTGTAATGGCCCTATCCATTGACACCCACTTCCTGACTAGGTCATTGTGCTTTATGTACTGCGCATGATTTCCAAGGATTAGATCTTTTGTTGGGGAAGTACTGTTAAAGGATTACTTGGAAGTCTCCTATTTGGCTTTTTGTCAGTTAACTTCTGCTGTAATAATACATGTGAAAAACAGGACACTAAAAATCAAGCCAATTCAGTTTTATTTTCAGTTGATCTCTTTCTTCATCTTATGCTTTCAGTTGTCAGTATTCTTGTGATGGGAACAGCAAAGTACGTACAATGAAAAATTGCGGAAGTAAAAAATATAATAGAAATCAACTTCACTTGGTCCAAAAGATAAATAAGTTCAAGCTAGTCACAGAGAGAGAAAACATGTAATGTAAACATCATGGATTCTCTTCTTCGTAAGACATCTAAGATTTAAAATAATAGTGCAGTTAATGACAATACAAAATATTAGAACTCCTGAATTTTGATTGGAATTAGAAGTGGATCTGTAAGAGCAAGATGAGAAAGATGTCATGTGCATCAGTGTGAAGTTAGCAAGATCTTTAGCAAGCCAGATAGTATGCAGATAAGGAAATAAAAATGAAATTTTTTAGCATTCAGTCAGTTTGATAACACTCATCTAGAAGTGACTGAGGAAGTTAGGAAATAACTAACTATTAGTCCATTTAATTTTGCACTTCCTGAGTCTAAATATTCATTTAGAGCACCATAGTGTCTTTACTAAAATGGAATGAAAAAGTAAAACTGTAAAAATGTTCTTTTTGCAGAAAATACAAAAGATACTCAAGTAACTAATTTCTTACACTTATTCAGCTAAAGCAATGTCAAATTAAATGTGACATTTTACAAGAAAGTTATTCCTGGAATACATCTCACACAAGTTCAAAATAAGTCAGTCAGGAGCTGAAGAAAGAAATCTGTGTTTTGATCACTTTTAAAAGCAATTTTTATAACTCTACCACCAAAAAGGCTTGGAAGACAGGTGTCTTCCCACAAAGGTTGGAAATAATATAAACTATTCCTTGTTACAACCCACCCCAAAAGGTGAGGGTAACGCAGATTCTTATTGATAGATTCCTTGGGGCAAAACCACACTAAATGTCATATGAAATGACACAAATCCATGTTCTTAAAAACTTTAAAGGAGGGTTTGGAGGGTTTCTTTTAGAACAGTTTGGTTGCAATGGGGGAGCACACGTGTAGCCATTTAGGTTATTATTATATGTAGTATATTACTACTATTACTACTATTATATGTAGTATACTACTACTGTTACTTGTGTGAGCAATATAAAAACATGAAAATAACACTTTAAAAAAAATGGAAAGGATTAGAAAGATATCACCACCCATGGACCTCACAACAAGACTTGACTTTTGCAATTTCAATATCTGTTGGCTGAAGTGTTTGTGGCTGTCTTGATCTGTCAGGAATAGGAAAACCTCACAAAACACCAAACTTCCACAGTTATATATGCTTAGGTTTGGGTGGGAATGCCCAGGTTCCTCTCCTGAGGTAGGGAGTTTCACAGTGATTGGTATAAGGCTGTGGATCACAGGACACTTCAGGAGCCTTTCATGATCCGTGACACCTCTGGGGATGCCACAGCTGCCTCTCCTGTCAGCACAATTGAGTCAATTATGGCCCATCAGAAGGGGTGAAGTCTTTCAGACTATGTGTGAATGTCCCACTACTTCCCCAGGGGAGAGTTTTCTTGCCTGAGCCATTATGAAAAGGGCATAGACATGATAAAAGCACTAGCCCACTGGCATATTGGCAAGATTTGCATCTTACCAGCCTCCTTCCTCATCTTTTTCAACACCCAGCTGTAGCCTTCAGTGGTGAGTGTGTGCTGTCTTCACCTGGGTGGTGCCAGGTGGGCCACTGTTTGGGTCATTAACCAGTCCAGTCTCTCACACTCCTGATTAAAAGATGATGCTGATGCTGATTATTATTATTATTATCACGACTATGTAAAACAGTTTGTGACATTTATACTTTCCCTAGCATGCAGTTAGCCTGTCCAGGGACACTGTGGTTGCCCCATACCTGGCAGTGTTCAAGGCCAGGCTGAATGGGGCTCTGAGCAACCTTCCTCTAGTGGACAGTGTTCCTGCCTGACAGGTGGGTTGAAACTAGATGGCCTTTAAACATCTCTTCCAACCGAAACAATTCCAAAAGTTACTTAACTATGAAAAGTATGACCTTGAAAATAAATTACTTTATTCTTGCACTTCAGTGACTTAAAGCACAAACATTCTTAAAGAAGTTTGTTCAATGCTGAAGAGGAGCAAGACAACTGAATAGTTAAAAATTTATATACCTTTAGAGCAAGACTTAATTGTGTGTCTAGAGCTCATTCCATGACTAAAATTAAAGGATAACTAAACCCAAGAGATGAGTCTTATGGCAAAGTAAACTAGAACATAGTAAAAGGCCAAGACTAAATACCTGTAGGAGAGAAATAGCCAGGTGAAGACTGTGCATGCAAATCTGGTTTGGTTATTGCAAGAACACGTATTCAAAGTTTGTCAGAAATGGTCAACAATTTTGTTATTAAGGAACAAGAATGGCAAAGAATTAAGAATATTTGTGTGAAAACTGAGGTGGTGACAACCTAGAAGATACCACTTACTTTTCTGCCCTCTTAGGAGCAGAAGGATTATTCCTACATCTAGTACCTGAAATGTCTTCAATAGTGATACAACAATTAAACTTCATCAGCTTTGTGTTTTGATAGATTTTGAGGAAGGCTTTGGTAATGAAGCAATTTTCAAAGAGTGAAAACATGTTGCTGAAGCAGAAATAAAATAGGCAGAAAAAGAAATTAATATTTTGTAACTAACTTTGTGACCTCATATATCTCAAAGATGTGATATAGGGAAGAAAGTATTTCTGGCCTTCTGAATAACATTACTGACATATTAAGATAATTATTTTTTTAAAAATTACTTAAAAATAACTTTCAGAATAAGATTTTGCAGTATTTGCCTATTTGAGAAATTTAGAAAAAAAATTGATAAATACATAAAAACTCTCCTGTTTTACTTAAAGAGACCAAGACAGTGTGATTTTCTGAATGTTTTGTAGCATTCTGGAACAAAACTGGGGTGATTTCAATTCTAGAGATAACCTCCGTCTCATGTGTTAAAATCTCTGATACTGAAATCTTTTACCTGCTTTCTTACAGCATAAAATAAAATACCCAGTGTCACTGGAGCAAGCCTGTTATTTATGAAATGGACTTGATATTGAGGGAGTGTAGCTTGTCACTGGAATAAGAGTACAAGAAAGGGTGTTAGAGCTCCCTAGAGTGAAAATTTCTTTGTGGTAGGAACATTTTTGGAGGCGGTAAATGCCCGATTCTTAAATGCTTAGAATTCATGATTTGGATCAAGTTGTGAAGGGCACCCCAAGATAAGGAATGCTTCAAATTTGGCCCCTGAGAGTTTGTTGCCCACTGCTTAGTAAAGCCTCTGATACCTGAGAGTCTTAACAATCCTGAAACGTTGGTGAACCAGATGCTAAATTCCTGCGTATTACCTAAATTGTTAACACTACTTTTTACCAGTGACTATCTGTAGAAAGAAATAGGGAAGCAAAAAATGGAGGAAAAAAGTAGTGAGAGAGGGTTATACACCAGATTCTCCAGAAATATCTGCCTCTGTGAGTAGGCAAGTTTTGGGAAAAATATTGGGCAGTGGATAGAATCCTAGGTGATATCTGTTGCTAGGATTTTAAGTCAGTAAGTTCTATTTCTTTGCTGTTTCTTGTAGAGTAATTTGTGCTAAAGTGGCATGCTTTAGAAGTGGCAAAGTCGCTCTGATCTGCATTTTCAAAAAATTTTAAATGGAGTCTAAAGTTAATATTTTGCCACAAACCAAATTAATCTTTTCTACACAAAATCTCTGTTAAGGAAGACATATTGATATTCCAGCACGGTTAGTTTATTACTATGACTTTTTTACAACTACAGAGTATTTCAATTTATTATTAGTAGCATTGCCATTTATTATTTCAGTGAATTTGTTAAACACAAAAAATTGCTATAGACTAGATTGCTGATTGTGCTGATATGAAGCAAGGATATAAAACAATAATTAAAACAATAGTTAAGGATATAAAACAATAATATAAAACAATAGTTAAGGTACTAAATTGGTTTATTTTGCATTTCTGTGTAGTTCAATTCCATGTTTTATTGGAATTAAAGGGTATTTTATAAATGAATTGATAAAGCCAAGATATATAGTTTTCTCATGGATCTTGTCTATGTCATTTTATATGAGAATAAAACTCATTATCTGTTTTGTTTGTACAGTAATTATATTTCGTTGTCCTGTGCATTCCTTTTGCTCGCTCCATCTCATAATACGTGCTGTAAAAGCACACATAAATAAATAGGATAAACAAATTAAGCTGTTTAAATAAATTAATTTACTCTGCAGCTCTGTATTCAAATCTTATGTGCTCACTGGATTTCATTTTAATGAAACCCTTCTAAGAACAATACATTGTATGCCAAACAGTGAAATTATATTTTAAATGAATGATTAAATATACCGTGTTCTAATTTATATCAAATCTGTACACTGTGCATGCTTAAATCCTCCTAAATCTAAAGAAATAAATCTTCCACATTCTGAAAACATCTGCATTATAATCCTCCTCTTGAATACCCAGTTCATGGGCATATAAACACAATCAAAGTCATAATAAGCCTAGAGCTATGATGCAGTTAAGCTATCCTCATCAAGGTTTTTGACTTAAAAACCTAAGACTGTTAAAGTGGAATCCACTTAGATGACTTGCAACATTGCTCTAAAAAATCTCCTCCCACTCCATCAGTATGCTCATTGAATCCCTTTGCAATCAGAATCTCAAGTTCAGCAGATATTTTTTTTTGAAACTTACCTTGAACAAATCTATTGATTACTCTAGTTGAGGATGTTGCAAAATTTCTTGGGCATGCATTCAGAGAAATAAATATTTATCTAGTGACTGTGCATGATAAAATAATGACTGCTCGAAAAGAACTTTTCTGTGTGAGGAATGTACTGCTTTTTTCAAGAAAATACATTTGCAACAGCAAGAGGTTTTTTTGTGTTATTAAACATGTACTAATTGTATTATTTCATTACCAAAAGCTTTTAGTGAGTTGAATGTGTGCAGTTGTTTGTTGATTGGTGGTTTGGGCTCATTGTTTTTCTCATTATAAGTCAAGTTTTCAGTTATCAAAAGGAGAAAAACAAGCAAAAAAAAAAGTATAATATAGTATATATATATAATATAATATATTATATATATATAATATATTAGTATAATATATTCAGTCCTTCCAATAGATTTCCCCTATAGGATTTATTTATTTTTATCACTATTTTTCCAAAACAGCCTCACTCTGACATATTTTAGCAATGAGTCTTGCAAACTTTCAGCAGTAAAAAGGAAACTGCAGGCAAAGACAGCAAATTTTCTAGAAAGAACTATTCTGCACTCATCTCCTTTTGATTATGGTTTGTGTCAGACTTCTGGGTAAATATCAGATGTATCTGTCTGCTACATACTAACAATTCTCACATAGCAGATATGCAATTCAAACCATCATAGTCCTTACATACTGGTTTTCAAAACCAAGGAACCTCTTGAAGTATCATAGCTCCTCTTGGCTACCATGCCAGGCCTTTCCCTGGATAGAAAAATATGAATGGTGATTTTCTCCATTTTTAAGTGATATGACCACGCTCATCCAAAAAGTGTGATTCATTCCAAATTTGTGTTCCATGGTAAAAATAGACATTTGGACTTACATCAGTCATGTGACTGATATAGGTACTATAAGGAGGTTATAGTTTCTTTATGATCCATAACAATTCCATAAGATCTCATTGCTCAAGAAGCCTCTTTGAAACTAAAATGTGAAGTAAAAGTCAACATGAGATAAAACAACACTACCTGGTCTTTATCTATTTACAGAAATACATAATTCCTCATCCCATAATGCCAACATCTGTAAGCCAAAATGTCTGCTTCCAATTCAACTGCATGATGATGCAAGTAACAAAAATAAACAAACAAAGAAACCATTAAAAAAGAGAAAAAAACCCAAAAAAGACAAACCAAAACAACAACAGAAAGGTGAACAAACCTCTTACTTTTTTAAGCAGAAGGAAGTTAAAAGCCTAATAGGATGAGCAGTGCTCACATTGCTTGCGGAAATGTAAGAACTAGTGTCCTAAAGTTGCCAAGTTTCCTTTGAGAATGCTCTGCAAATCCTGGAAACATCAGCAGGGGAACAAATAGGTTGTAATTTAGGAGCGAGATTTGGTTTAGGGAAGCGATGTTTGGAAACAGAGGCTTGGTTTAACATTGCCATTTTTTCCCAATGGCTTTTTGTGTGGTCTAGGAACGTGTTCCAGACAGCCCTTCTCCTGCTCCTTCTCTTGAAGAGGGCCGAAGACCTGGCAGCCATCCATCCTCTCACCGAAGCAGCAGCGTGTCCAGTTCTCCTGCACGGACCGAGAGCTCTTCAGACAGAATCCGTAGGTCCCATTCTTCTCCTTCTCACCACTTTAAACTGATGAGGTGCAGCTTGTTTTTCTGGTCACAGTGCCCTCGCCTTAAATAGATCTCATATGTCCCATGTTCAGAAGTTCAGCTGCAATAACTGTCTCCCAACATTATGTTCCCCAGTTTGCAGTACTATAATATCTGATGCTACATTAACAGGTACTGATATAAACTGCCATCATGTCATATTAAACATAAAGATATGACCAATGAAATACAGAATTACAGGTGGGAAGCAATTTGCTAGATTAGTTTCAGAACTATACATATAGTGTAAACATTTTTAAAAGAAATTGGATTTTATTTAATCTGGTTACTCATTTTTGATTTCTATATTGAATCTGACTTTATAAGCAATATTTTATGTGGTAGAATTGCTTGGTAAAGAGAAGAATTGGGTTAAATAAATTAAAAATGTTCATACTTTATAAATTTTTTAAATACAAATTTTTTTTAATGGTGAGAAATATGATAGAAAGAATATCACCTCATAGCTCACAGGGGACAGAGTGAAATTAAACTGTCGTGTCCCAGAGTGATGCCATTCTTATCAAAGTTCCGTATACAGGATGTAAATTTCATGGCAAAGACTCTGAATTTTCTGATATTGCAGTGCAGCAATGGAAATTAAGGTTTTAAATGCATACTGTTTTATGGATATGTACTTAAATTCATATTACACTTGTCCATTCCCTTTAATACTGCTCTGTTGCAGGTTTTCATGTGTTTAAATCATCTTTCCACAGTGGAATTTGTCAGTAGGTGAAACTGGGGGGTTTGGCACACACATTGAAGGCCATGAAATAGCTGTATGAAATAGGGGGCCATATTGATTAGATGCAACACGTGTCCTTTAGGCTGCTCCTTTTCAGGCTCTCCCTCTACTCAGGAAGCTGACTCTTCATTGACCTTCAGATGAGAGATCTTTCATTAGTGTGTGATGAAAAATGACTTACCAAAGAAAAGAAATGAGGCCTGACTATGACAAGCTGAAAATTCTGTTTTCTTGTCACTTGGACAATTCAGAGAGCAGATTAAATTGGCATCCCATATACTGTGACCTGTCTATTTCCCCAGGCTTGACCCACAAGCCTTTCATTATATTTTCTTTCCATTGTCCATTTGAGGAGGGGGAGTGATGGAGTGGCTTTGGTGGGCATGCGGTGTCCAGCTAGGATCAACCCACTGCAGACTTCATATGTGAAGATCCTAAAAACCCCTCACAAATGTGGAATTAAATTTTTTTCTTAATTGATTGAATAGTATATTTGTTTACAACTGATGAAGCTCATTTCCATTGTTCTCTTAAAAAAACCCCAAAACAACAAAACATCAGAAACCCCCAAAATCTAAATTGAGAGATATTTATTGTTTTTACTAAGGAATTGCTCATTTTTTTAACAAAAAAGGAAATTGTACCGTTCAGCTTACTCTATAGTTTACAGAGAGGAGTGGGACCTTTGCACATTTTTTTCTTCCATGTAAACATCGCAGAGTTCCTTAAGTAGTGGATCACTTCAATAACTTATTTATTTATAAGATAATTATTTTCTGTCCTGATTTGTTAACATCACACCTGATTCTTAAGTACATATTTTGTAGTGCCAGCCAGAAAAAGATGACTACTTCAGGAATATGGGTTCCATATTAAAAAAAAATTACTAAAAATCACATAAACATCTTGAAAAGACAATTTTTTTTTTCCAGAATAAAAGCATAGAAATATAAACTATCTAATATGAGTTTCTGAGGTGTGTTTGAGACTCATGAGAGTCTCTGAAAGCTGTTGGACAGGGCTTTTCCACCTGTCTGATGGGCAAATAAGCAATTCTACTGTTGCACAGAATATATAGAAAAGAGTGTTTATCACCTGAAAGGTCACAATGCTTCATTTAAGGAAGTTATTAGGGACTGCATTTTGGGAATGTTTGTACTCAAGCATTTTTGTACAATGAACTAAAAATTTAAGAATTCTTGTTAAATAAGCCAGAACATATTTGCAAATCTCTAACTTTATGCAAAGTTACTGAACTTTCTTTTTAAAATTCATTGTTTTAAAGTAGAAGTGACAGGAAGAAATTTTTCCTCTCTGTAGATCCTGATAGCATTAATTAAGTAACTTTGTGATTGTTCGAATTCTTGTATAATTAAGAGGAAGACCATGTAAAATAAGTAAAAAAGAGTATTGTTAGTATGACAGCTGATTTCTTTCTGCCTGTGCTTGTGTCTAGCAGCTGTCCATCAGAACGGGCTCTCTATGAACCAAATGCTGATGGGTTTGTCACCTAATGTCCTGCCTGGACCTAAGGAGGGTGATCTGGCTGGTCATGATGTGGGACATGAGACAAAAAGAATACACATTGAGAAAGGTAACATGAATATTATAATTGTACTGCTTCAGTGTAAAACAAGTGTTATCTTGGTAGCTAAATATTACTATAATTGTGATTTTTAATTTCCTTATTGAGATTTTTGTTTAGCTGATTTTTTTTTTCAGTTTCACAAATCAAATTGTAACGGGATAATAGTTTTCATTATTGTTCTACTTTGTCATCTCCAGTATTAATACATATATATATATATATAGATAGATAGATAGATAGATAGATAGATAGATAGATAGATAGATAGATATAAATATATGAGGGAGAAATTTCATAAATATTGCAAAGTAGGATGAGTGAAAAACTGTTTTACATTATTATTGCCACTCTGACCCTTCTGCAGCACTGTTTAGGTATTTAAAGTTTCTGTCTCCGTCCAGTTGACTTTAATGACCTACTTCCCAGAGGGACTGAGCACCATGAAAATTAGTCCATGTGTGCAAAAATGAAAAAGGCTAATACCAAGCCATTAAATTAGGGAATTGCATAAAATGAGGCTGGTATACATTATATAATGGGATTTAAATTTAATTGAGTATATGACCAAAGTGTTTGATCTAGGTGAATAGTCCACATGCACTTATGCTGATTATGACACCATTTCATCTCTGCTGGTATTCAAAGTCAAGTTCCTGTTCAGGGCTCTTACAGGGGATTTTGGTAGGGTGGTGGTGAAATGTTGAAAGGTGCATTTTGTGTTTTATTTGCTTAATGTATGTGAATTTTAAGTCTTATAGACTGGAAATATTTTTTTTAAAGAGAGGCTTAAAAAGCAATGCATGCTTTGAAAAAAATTTCTTTCAGCTTATCAGAAAAGTCAGTTCTTTGAGCACAATGAGAGAAAAAGGTACAATAACGTTGAAACAAAGCTGGAGAAACTGCTGTAGCTATGAAGATTTCAGAATAAGACATTTTGTAACATATTTTAATAGCTATAAGGTGATATCTCCTCTGTCTTGTGTTTGAACACTGAGATATGAAAAGGAATTAAAACCTGGACAATTCTGTTCTGGACAGGTGGTGTTTTTAATAAGATTACCAGAAAAATTAATGGAAACAACATTTCTTTTATATAAACCATTTAGTTTGGTTCATTGCACACACAACCTGTTTTTGCTTACACTATGCCCTCACTCAGCCTCTGCAAATTGTATCCCTGCTGTGAAGTATGATGTGATCAAATAAGTTTGTTTTGAATTTCCATAAATGATTTTATTTCTGCCTTTGAAGTTACTTGTTTAACTGTAATCTGACTGGTAAGTTCTGCAAAGAGAAGTACATATTAAGAATGGCAATACTTTTGCATGTCATTCAGTTTTTTAAAGGGTTTTTTAATTATGCTATCCCAAATGTGTTTTCCCAGTCTTTGCAAGATCTGTTCTCAGTAAAACTGCTGAGAATTCTCTTTTTTCCTCAGTCCTGTTTAGGTCAAACCACCTTTTTTTTTTTTTTTTTTTCTTTTTTTTTTTTCTTTTTTCTTTTTCCCCTGCTCTGTTCCAGCTTACTGAATTAATGGTAAATATTCATGGGCTATCTAGATTGATAGGGGTTACTAAATTAAAAATTGTTTTCTGTTATGACTACATTTATCATGTCTCTCATATCAGTCTTGTAACTTTAGTACTAATCTGATCTGTATTAAAACAAGGGATTTGATTTACAGATATTTGTGGAGATTGTAATTGTCTAGTTTTGTCACTGCGAGCTTGCAATCAGGTTTTGAAACTGTTTTACCCCGGGAAATCAGTCAGACTGTGACCATATTTAAAAATGCAAACATACATGCAGGTGGTGGCACTTTTATTGTTAAAATGCCATCACCTTCATCAGAAGGAAAGGAAAGGAAAAGGAAAGGAAAGGAAAGGAAAGGAAAGGAAAGGAAAGGAAAGGAAAGGAAAGGAAAGGAAAGGAAAGGAAAGGAAAGGAAAGGAAAGGAAAGGAAAGGAAAGGAAAGGAAAGGAAAGGAAAGGAAAGGAAAGGAAAGGAAAGGAAAGGAAAGGAAAGGAAAGGAAAGGAAAGGAAAGGAGGAGAAAGAAAATGAAAGAAGAAATCAAAAGTTCTAAATAAGTATAATGAACCATTTAAAAATTAATGTATTTTCTTCTAAGACTTTTGTTGGCAGAAATATACTAGGTTATAACTAAAATGTCTTATAATAGAACCTAGGAGAACCTAGAAAATCCTTCCTAGTAAGGAAGGCCCTGTCTTTTCTCTTTTTGTCCTCTCTTCCATTAAAAAAAAAGAAAATATGAAAAATCTCTGAAGTTATCTGAGATCAGGGACAGCCAACAGATAATTTGAAGGGGGAACAAAGTTATAACAGAGTTAACTGATCAACATAACATAATTTTTTTGTCAGAGGGGTGAACCATTTGTTTGACCTGATCTGTGAGCTGGATGTGGGAGAAAAATGCCATTTACCTGTTAGAAACATAGTACAAATGAGCTAATTTGACCAGTCCATACAACAAGGTGTAATATATTTAGAAACAGTTCATTGGCATTGGCAAACTGAATAAGTCTTTCAAAGATCATATGTATTTGTATTAAAAATCTAGCAAGAATTATTATTAATGACAAAAATTAGTTTATTTTCTTAGAGTGGTTTAAGCTACGAGTAAAGCACTTGTGTAGTTGTGTGGGGTTTGGTTTTGGTTTTTTTTTATTTTTTCTTTTTTTTCCCTGTTTTTTTTGGTTTTTTTTTTTTTTTGGGTTTTGTTTGTTTTTGGGGTTTTTTTTGTTTAATTTTTGAGCATTTTTTTGGTGTGTTTTTTGCTTGTTTTTGTTTGTTTGTTTGTGGGTTTAGTTTTCATTTGTTTGTTTGTTTGTGTTTTGGGGTTTTTTTATTTGCCTTTAGACTGTCTTCAAAATATATTTTCAGGTTCTGGTATGTGGAGTTCTGAGTGACTTTACCTTCCATTGGGTCAGGTTATTATTATGAAGGCAACCATCAAATGAGGATCTGTGGATCTGACTGTTAAAACTAGAAAGTTCTCATCAGGCTCTGGATCATTATTTGTTGCAGGAAAACTGGAAGAGTTTCTATTGTCAGTGTTAAAATGTTTATGGTTAAAATGAAACATGAGTGTTGGGGACATTTTCCAGCTGCTTAATCCAGGTGTGCAGCTTGGCTGCATCCTAGCTTCAGGCTGGGTCAAGACCCAGTGTACAGGTCTGAAGTTCCACTCATTCCCTGAGTTCCATAAGAAGGATACTTAGGTTTCCTAAGGTTATGTTGTGGTCCAGTGAGGTTCCTAGTGTGGACTAGGGAGGACAGCAGAGCACTTCTGCCTCACAGATCACACATAACTCAAGATGTCATCATCTGTATCACCAGAGGTCAATTACCCTAGATTTCCAAAGTTTTTGCTTATTAGAAGACAGCATCATTTCCAATTTTACTGAAAGAAAGCTGTAGAACTGCAAATGGTCCTGGGAAGAATGAGGTAAGTTCAAGTACACAATGTTAGCTCAAGTGCTTGACAGCCAAAACTAAGCATCTAATTTTGTAATCTATAATTATGGACTCTTTGATGATAGTCATTTGTTTTTATTGAGTCAGATTTAACAAGAAGGGCTTATATGAGGTATAGGATTCAAATAGAAAGGATCCATTCAGTTTTCTATGTTAAGAGAAGACTTCAAGTCTTTTCAAGTTTCTGTGACATGAAGAGTCTAGTTCCTCAGTTTTGGTGAGGTACATTTCATCACTTATCCCGTTCAGCTTACATATGACATCCTGCAGACTTTCCCAGTCTGAAGCTTTGAGAAGCAGATTTTTGGTGTTTTTTATGGAACTGAATACCCATTCAGCTCTTCAGTAATTTTATCTGTTAAGCATGGATAGGAAAGAGGAACTAGTGGAGAACATAAAAGACTAGACTGCTGAATCCTGATCCTCTTTTTCCCCATTGATCTGAAGTGTTTCAAAAAAAGAGAGTTCAAAATAACCAATGGCTTAAAAGTCAAACACACCGTACTTGGAGATGTGGAGCACATTTCCTGAGCACTATCCTTAATCACTATGCTTTTTGTAAAAGAGGAAAGTATATTTTAACATTACCCCTTTACCCTTAACAACCTGGACTCAGGTTGTTTTGGGTATTCAAGGTGTAATTTATAGCTCAGTCCTGCTGACAGTGTTTGTCTACTTACTAGCCCCAGGTGGCTGCATGCAATTTTTTGTTGGTGATGTTGGAGGCAGTGGCTGCTCATAGCACCCTCTAACTGGTACCTGCCTAGCAATACCTACTCTGTACTTTACAAAGGAATGTAAAACTCAGCTCACTTCAGCCCAAGATTCCCTTATGGGGGACAGCCACTGAAAAGTTAGTTGCTTTAGCACCAAATATAGATGCTTAAGTGTTTTATTGGATCTGGCCTTAGGGCATCAGATTAGAGTTTTCTGTCTCCATCAATTTGGGCTGTTTTTAGATAGACACCAACAGCAAATGAAGCCTGAATGTCATGCTTACATTTTCAATTGAATATGTTATTTGAGATGTTATGGGAAGGACACTCTCTTGCTGAAAATATGCATGCTGTTTTCTATGGCAAAATATAAAATACTCACCATGCTCAAAAACAAGTTAAAGTATTTCTTTCAGAAGAGCTTTAAACTATGATATTAATGGAAATTCCACAAGTAATTTTCAGGTAATCAACAATAACTGCTTCTTGACAGCAGCAATTAAGGTATAATTTTATCAAATCCATGTATGAAAAAGCCCCTGGGTTTGTCTTTCTTTTTATTTTATGTCCCCCTGCCAAGACAACATCAGTCTTAGACCTTTTGCTAATATTTTCTAGAAGAGAATGATAAAATTTCAAAGTATCCTCAGTTAAAAATGGAAAATTTAAATATTCTGAAGTTAGAATTGGATTTTCCTGTTAGTATTCATGCATCAAAAAGGGAACTAATGATAAGTATGCCATCCTATATAGTTAGATATTCATTCTGTATTATCAGCAGTAAATCCTCTTAAAAGGCATGCACAATATAAATATAGCATGCTTATTCACCTTAACAAATACAGAAACACATATGAATATGTTTCTATAAATATGAAAGACTCAAATGAAGTTTTAGAATCAACACAATTCTCTTCAACCTGGACTGTTCTCTAACAAAGTCATCAAGCAAGTGATGCAGACCTTTGCTTAAATTCCATTCCTGGTCTGTTACAATTTTAGTTAGTTTTCTGAGAAAGCCCTTTTTTAAGGAGAATACTTACCAGCTGATGTACAGAGTAAATTTCATCAGCAGCTCTGCTTCCTGGCTGCTTGTGTAAACATATTTTATCTGTTCATTTTTGTATGGATGCATACTCACAGAGGGATACTTATACAATGTATTTATTTGACTGGATATTGCATTTTAATGTAACAAGAAGAATATTATTATACTTAGATGGGTTTCTACATGCCAATACATTTGCAGTTAACACGTTTTAAGTCTACATTCTCAATTCACATCTTAAATCTTATTTATTAAATCTTAATAGATTAGTTGTTAAATCCTTAAGATACTGAATTCACGCTTTCTATATCACTTAGGACTTCTCAAACCCTTAAAAGATAATAGTCAAATTTTTGACCTCTGACAGATAATACAATAAAGATCTGCTAAATTAAAGGTTTGATAAAGCCAGTATCACCAAGATAACCTTTTTACACTTTGGTGGTTGATGTATCTTTTCACTCAGTCTGAGAGGCTTAGGAATGTTAAAAGTACATTAAAAGCTATTACAGTTAATGGATTACAAAGGTGAAAAATAAAATCAGAAGTTTTTCTTAATGGGTTGTTTTTTGCTAAGTAGCTGGAAAACATCTATTTTTGTTACATAGAAAACATATTATTGAACAGGGTGTGAATAGTATGTGTAGGCAGGAAGAAGTACAAAGGCTGTACAAACTTCTGAAAGCATTTTTTTCAGTGCAAATAATTGGATAAAATTATTTCTCTAGACCCTCATCAAGTCATCCTCCAGTGACATTCCTCTGCAGACTTGTGTGCTACTAGGGGTCTTTATTCTGCTGGGGTAGTAGTAGTTTTGGCACATTTGAGAGATTTGCTGTGCAGTTTCCACTTGATGGATATGTGCACATCACTTCCGAAACATTCCCAGCTAACTGGGCTCAATGCAGCCCAAATGCACATAAAGTGACTCACATGAGTCTTGGACACACCTGATTTTCTGAATAAGCTCATATGAGTTACATGTGCACAGAATCTGATGTATTTTCAATCTACTGAAACAGCCCTACGTGCGCAGTTCTTACATGTCTTGTGCCCCAAACAGTTCTGAAAGGTGCTTTATTCTTCAGTTTCTTTTTTTTCCCCCAACTTTCTTTTCAGTGGTCATTATGTGTCCTTCATGCAATAGACCTTAGAATGGTCTTTAGTTTTTTTATGGTCTTTATTGTATCTGTAGTGGAGAGGAGCTATAAACCCCTTTGAAATAATTTTGCATGATCATTATGATTTTTTAAATGAATTCTTAAATGAAAGACACAATGGGTATTGAGAAGATGTTAGAAAGAGCCTTTTTATCAGGCTACCACATTGAAGTTTTCAAATCATCAGTTCTCTTAGTGTTTACTTCTAGGAGAAATATGTCACAGGGAATTAAGTTAAAGAAGTTATGGCATCCCACTATGAGAGGATATGTCCCATAGCACCATGAGGGTGATCAAATATGGTTCTGTTTCTCTAAAGTAGTTATTTCTAGTTTGACTTTTTGCAGGAGAACAAAAGGATATATGATATATCTAGCTGCCCTAGGACTGAATTGTGAAGATTTAACATATAATTGTTTTGTGAATTTAAAGGGAGCATAGAGTCATACATGTTCTTCCTGAAAACTCACATAAGTGAATGCCCTGGCTTAATGGAAATTTATGTACTAGGCTTTATTTGTACCACTTTATTCTAATGGTTACTGTTACAGAAAAGAGAGCTCACAAAATTTTAAGAATGTCTTCCACTTGAGACTTCTTGAAGGCACTGCTTTGAAAGTGTTAATAACCTGCTGTGCAATTGGCTTTAAGTTTTATCTAAGTTGTTCAAAATACTCCAAAAAATCAGTTTTTAAAAGCTTTAACTGAGAATTGCAGCGCAGACATAGATA